>NW_010260563.1:10260-36672 GCF_000690775.1 Eurypyga helias
CAGAATCCCCTCCCTCGACCTGCTGGCCACACTTCTCTGGATACAGCCCAGGATACAGTTGGCTTTCTGGGCTGCCAGCGCACACTGCCAGCTCATGTTCAGCTTTTCGCCCACCACTGCCCCCAAGTCTTGCTCCTCAGGGCTGCTCCATCAGAGAGCTTAGAGTCCAATGGAAAGGCAAGTATGTAACTGAGTATGTACTGAGTAACTGAGAGTTACTCAGTAATCAGACCATGGAAAAACACATATCTGTCTAGTGTGGGACAAGCTACAGTTCCCCACAGGAGTAGCACTTGCTGCCGGAATGGAGTGTTTACCTTCCGTCTTTAAGCAAACATCTCTGAGTTTGCAGGAGGATTGCCCTCTACACGAGGAGCTGCTACCACTGCGCAATCACAAGAGGCTTCTTTACAGCTCCTGATTGTTGTCAACATAGTTTTTAAACATTTTATATATTAAAATTACAGTTGGAAAAAATACTAAGTGAAAAGAAAATACCTTTTTTAATATTATTTATACTGTATTCTCTTCCTGGTTTTGAAGTTATCTAGCTATCCCTGGAGCAAGTTTAATACAAAAGAATACAAAGATCATAAGTGACTACTTCTGCTGTAGCAAGCTAAGTGACATCCCTTGTTTCAGCAACACCGTCTTCTTTGCTCACACACAGAATTTCTTTTCCTCTTGTGAGGCTCATGCTTTTTGGGATAATATTTCGCAGCACTTACCTTTATCACATGTGCCATTAATTGCTTTTCTTTTACATTTTATCTGAAAATATATAGGTCTGATTGTGCAAGCTAATACATTTTAAGACCATTCATCTAACTTTTTTTTTTTGTTTTTAGTGTAAGCGGTTTATATTTGAGACAAACCAGCTATATACAAAACACCAATGAGAGTCACTGAAAAACATGCATGGCTATTTTCTGTATACCCTATTCATCAGAAGAGCCCACAGCCAGTGTTTGGTGTTCTCTTCTCTTACCAGCTAATTGATGTGAAAACAGAGTCTCTACTGGCAATTTTACTATTTCAGGCTGTATTCCACACTGAAATTGCAGCCATGTGAGACAGTTCCGCAGACTATCACGAGTCTGCTTTATTTAGCAATTGAATTTGTGTCGAGTACTGTAATTTACTGTAATTTTTCTTGCACGTGTCAGCATTTGGAAGAGCCCTTTGAATCCGCAGTTCTGACACTAGTGGGCTCCCAGTATTTACCTTCTTCCCATCAGCAAGCAACAGGAAGAGTGAGTCATCAAAGAGGTGGAATATTTTCCCTTTAAAAGCAAGTATTTTTTTTATCTGTAGATTTTGCATATTGCCTGCTGCCAAATTGGGCAAGCTGCTCTTTTCTCTGTAACCCCTCGCTATGCCTTCCCACCACCTACTCCACAACATCCTGGAGGTGGTGTAAGCAAGGAAATTGACTTTGCCAAAAATTTTCCTCATGATTTACATCTCAGAGAAGTGCTCATCACCAAGTCAGGAATATAATAGTGGTAGCGTAAGGGGGGTAGCAGGAACACGTGGAAAGAATAAGACAAGGAGTACAGTGTCCTCCTCCTCAGTGGCATTAGACTGGCTCAGCCATGTCCTAAAACTGCACTCTTAATTCCCTGGTAAAATCAAATGCAAGAAAGAAGCAGTAGGTGAGGTTCAGGGTTTACCTATCCTAGTGTCAAATTCTCCAGGATGAAGAATCTTTAGCATGAAGAATTTTATAAAGATTGGAGGTAAACTTCAGCATCACTTACATTTTTTAAGGATTACCTTTACTTTTCTTGCTATATTAGACTATTCCTCTGTCCATTTAATTCTGCAGACTACTATATTTAGTATTTACTTTGCAGTGGTTTTATCATGATAAATGGAACAAGTGCAGGCTACCCATCTAAATACCATTACTATAGGTTTTTTAATTAGATTTTTTATGCTAATAAGGAATAAAATAGATGGATCAAGAAACTCATCTGAGCCACAAAGAGATCTGGGTTTTAGCAGTGAGGATGGCTGATCACTGCTTAAATTTTTATGTGGGAATTAAGTGTCTGATTCACAGCCATCACAGAGCAGGCCTTGTCAGAAAAGGCCTCCCATTATTCTGAAACCCTGATTTTTTGTTACGTGGAAGTTTATGAAGAAGTTGCAGAACTTTCTAGCACATACAGGGTTTCTCACAGTAAAAACAAAAATAAACAGTGGGTCTGCCCTGCTTAAGAACACACAAAATTACATCAAAAAAAGTCGTCTTCTTTCTCTGCTCTCTGAGAACAAATCCTGAGAATTCCAGCTTGAACCACAAATCAACGTTTAAAGAGAGTTCCACAGGAATACTTTGCTACTCCCAGACAAAGTGGCATTTTCCTTGAAACCTACACAGGGATTGTGTAGGTAAAGCTAAAAGACACCAAATACCTGAGTTTATTCTTTTAATGCAGATCCCTATCCTTCTGTCTCCTTCACATGGGAGAATGTATCACTCATCTTTAGGGCACCAAAATCATGGATCGTTGGAGACATGCTACATTAGGAAAGGCTCAAAATAAGTTTTTCTATGCAGATGTCTCTAGAGGCCTACAGCTCTTTGCAAATATCACATACTGTATTTTAAGGTAGATGCCATTTTAGTGAGGCTTCCTGAAAGTAAAACATGCCTGAAGTTGATGACAGAAAGAAAATAGTTAAAGTTCTTTAGGGTTTTATAACTAATTGGCTCTTATCTGATAGTCTTTTTTGCAGCAAATTAACACATTAGGATAAAGCCTAGCAAAAATGTGCTCGTCTTTTGCTGTCAGTACTTGCCAATGGGGCTGTTAATGGGGAGAAAGATCAAATTTCCAAAATAACTGCCACTTAAGGGGAGATATATCTTCCAAAGAAGAGAATAGTGTTGGTTGGATTGTGTCTGATGAAGAAGAGGAATGGATGGTCAGCTTTGAACTCATAAGAAACTGGGCTACACAGAGGCACTGGAAAAAGCCCCATGGCACCAACTGCTTCAGTGCCCTCCTCACTGACTTCCACGAAGGACTTCTGGATGGCCTTGGACACAACCAAACCATCTTTCCTAGAGATTCCCGACAGATCAGCTTTTCCCCAGTCAAAAACATTCATCAAGCCCATCTCCTGGAGGGTTTTGTTGAGAAGATAACTTTCCTCCATCTTGAACTGCGGCAGGTACACCTTCACTTTCAAATGTTGCATCCTGGCCGAGCTGGTCCATCCTGCTAGTTTTTCATATGTGAGGGTGCATTCAAGCTGTAAGACGGTATCGATAATAATGATAATGAACAAAAAGAAAAGATAATAAGGTTCAGTTTTTCCCACTTGTCTCCTGACCACACTGGAGCAAATGTTAAAATATTGCTCTGTTTGCAGCCCTTATGCACGCTACTACAGAGAAAAGGAAGCGTTACCTGTTCTAGGCCAGTAAAGTCCTCACAGACAACTTCAGGAAGAAGAATGAACATGCTCAGTTCATTATTAAAGTACGGGAGCTCTATCACTTTCATTTTCAGTTCCTCTATGATGGCCATGTTAAAATAACCTTCTTGAAACATCATCTGCACTGTCCTCTTCTCATTCTGGAATGCATGAAACATTAAACAGAATATACAGAGATTATCACCCTGGTTTTAGTCAGCTTCAGTATTAGAGTTCAGTCCAGACACATTTACAGGGGTCATGGGTTTAATGTACCTGTAGCATTATGCGTTCCTCTCTCTTAACTGTAGCTCCAATGAAGTTATCTATTTTAGAGGCATAAAACCTATTTTTCCATTTCTACTTGTTCTCACAAACCCCGCATTATGTCCTTTTTTCTGGAATGTCAGATGAGGACACCGCTGCATCTGATGCAACCATGAATCTAAATTCTTCATGAATAATGTATGCGTTCACCTGACATATTTTCTCATTAGCTCATGTTTTCCTGAAAACAAACACTGTTCTGTCAGTAAATGGTATCAGAGGAACAGAATCCTCAAGTTCAGTCCCAAAGCAGACTGTGTTTGAAAAAGCATCCTTAGTTGCAAAATCCCCAACAAAGTTCAAGCCTGTGCTCAGTGATTTAGACCCAACCAGGAGCTCAGCTGCACGAGACCCACTTCTGATGCGAACTGATAGAAACAGTTACATATTTGGTTATCAAACTGGGGAGAAGATGTAGCTTTCTATTGTTCCAACTGAAGACCAGCGTTTTCTCATGGGATGACATAGAGGAGGAAAGCTCCCATCTGTTGTTACAGGAGACAGACATCTGATTTCCATCTCCCACCTGTTCCAGTTCCTGCCCATACTGTACCTTGTTCAGTTGGAAATATGCTTCCTTAGTGTCTTCTTTCTTAAATTCTACTGCCCACTTTCCTTTAAAATATATAGCATTGACCAGGACAAGTACAGTAGAGGGATCAATAAACCCAGCAGCAAATAGGTCTTTGATTTTACCTTTAAAAATAATAAATTGAAAAGAATTATTCCTTTGTTCGGGCAATCAGCTGCATTTGACTATTAATAATTATTTCTGTAAATTTGAGAAGTAGTATAATGCTGTAAGACAAATAACAAAAAGTTTATTACAGCTTTTTAAGCCAGGAACTCAAGGCATTTTTGCGATTCTTCCTTCGTTTATTTCCTAGTGAGCAAAAAAGTGCATTAAGTGTTTAATATATAAAAATCTTGCTACCTTTGGAAAAAGGAAAGGTGGAAGCTGAAGTTCAGACATGATATTCCTAACTGGTTCAGTTGAAATTCAAGCAACCTGCACATTTTTTTCTTTACCTTTTGTCTCATTTTCCACCCAGAAGTTAATCTTCTCTCTGGCTTCTTCTTCAGTGTATTTAAAATCGACTGGTTCCAGTTCTGCTCGATAGAATTTCTTTGTGGAATCCAAGTATTGCTGGAAGGTACAAATGACAGAAGTTTATCACAATGTGATGTTTTTTATAAGATGGATAATTTCATGGCTTCAAGATAATTCCATGTAGTAGACCAGCAAGAAGGGAATGAATAAAAAAGGCATATATTAAAAATTCCTTGAAATAACCCAAGCATTCAGTTTTTAGAGAGAAACGATTTATAAAAAACATATTTGGAAATATATTTTTCTGTATTTTCAAGCTGTACCAAGCAGCAGAAATGTCTCAGCACAGGAAACAACATCTAAGAACAAAACCTGGCCTTTCTTTAAGCTTATGTATCATTGCTATGTTGCCTGTCTTCCCCCAACCACCAAATGAAGAAGGTTACCTTATTTCGAACAAATAACAGGGATCAGAGAGTCCCATATTTGCAGACTGAAGGAAAGGTGGAAGAGTGAGTACAATAATTCTATTACTGGGTGAGGAAAACTGTCTTCTGCTGGTCACAGAGCTTTGTTCCCTGGATAGAAATGGCGCAGCAAGTGCCAGCTCTGTTAGACACTGGGGTATATTGACAGTGATTAAAGCTAGCACATTTCTGGAATGCCCAGAGCGAGCTGTTACCGTGGATCTGTTCCTTTATATAAATGCTTTCAAGTCGCAGATTCACAGTGCTCTGCTGTTCCCCGTGTCTAACCACGGAGCCATTGGGATGGAAAGGCTTCCTGACAGCAAGAGCTGTGGGGTGCAGTCATTTGGCAGCACACCCTGACCGTGCCATTGAGTTTCATTTCCCTTTGTTCTTTATGATGGAAGAAATGCTGCTGAGCTTGTAACTCCCAATTCAGATGGACACCACAGCCACTTACCTGGAAGAACGGATAAGTAATTTCTCCAAAGAGCCTGTTGGCAATGGTGAGAGAGCAGCCTGGTCTGGGTTCACTGACCGCAGCCAGCAGGGCCTGGAACTGGGAATGGACTCCTTCAGCTTCTTCACACTTCAAATGGGAAAGCAGAAGCTTCATGGTAGACTTGAGCTTTCCTATGCAAAGCTGGACCCAAGGGGGAATTGCAATCTCTCTCTGTATGAGGAGCCTGACTCCACCCAGTTGATGTGAGCATTGGAATAAATGCATCGAGACACCACCTCCAAATCCTCCAGTACCAGAATTGCAAAATGATTTCCCTTCAGGCCTGCACTACCCCACCTCCAAATCCCACTGTAACCAGCAGTGATGTCTCTGTGCATGCTGAGCAATAATATGCTGGCTCAGAGCCTGGGAGGGAGGAACAAGCTCCGAGGTGTGTTTGGCATGCCCAGTAGCCCTTAAATTGCAGGAGGCAACTTAAACACTTACCATGTTTTTAGATTGGTACTGACATTTTGGTTAGAAACCTGTCATAACAAGGCTTTGCTGTTGAAATGTGTGATCTTGCAAGGCCCCTTAAATAACTAATAAAAGAACAGTAATAAGCAGGTTTGCAAATCTAGACAGAGGCTGCTCAGCCCTGACGTGCTTTCTGATTAACTGATGGTTTGCAAGGGCTGACAAACCGGCACCTGTTACTTCATCCTAGAGCTGCAAGGGTGTCTTACCTTCTCAGGAGCGTATCTATTTCCCTGGCTTGTACTGCTCAAAACTTCACTGAAATGAAATACCTGCAATGTAAATGTTGGGTGAATGCAGCTGAGTGACACTGAAACAGCGCATTGCAAGCCTATCCCAAAACGCAGCCAGACACACTCAATGGGGAAAGTTGTGTTTGTCCTTTATCATCAGAACAAGAAGTTTTTGTAGAGGGTGAGCTTATGAAATCATTGAAATATTTCCTCTTAAGAAAGGTGACTTTCAATGTCCAGAGAAGGCAGAAGGCTGTGTTAAAGGGAGACACTACTTCTGAGCCCTGAAGAGTGGAGGGATACCTCCAAAACACTTTCTCTAGCACTGATCTAATCATTGAATGGTCAATTACTCTAATAATGTTTAGTCTGAAAACGCTTGGTATTAGGAATATCATAAGAGAGGGTGTTTTTAAAGGTCTGTGTGCATCACTCCTTTGGATGCTTAGGGACAATATCAGATGGTACTGTCAGCAGCCTCTTGGCTCATATCTTGCCACCGTCCCCTTCTCAGAGCAAAGGAAACCCACCTTCTCTATCTGCTTGAGTGTGCTCCCCCTGGCTCCAAGGACAACCATCCCAAAGGCAGCTGAGAGACTTAGTGGGGAGAAGAAGATGTTTTCATTTCTTTTTCTTTTGCTCAGCTCTCTGAAAAAGTCAAGACAGAACTTGGCATTGGCCGCGCTGAGAGAGCACATTGTGGCACTGCAGTTGCCTGCAACAAGGAAAACAAAGTTTTAGGCTTCTCATCCTTACACCTGCTAAGCTGAGATGCCTTGGTAGAGCACGGGAGAGTTTTCTGCAGCAGCACGGCTGAATTGTTCAGCACTTTATGGAAGGTTTCTGATTCGTCACATCTGGGATTTCACAGTGAACTTCAGATTGAAACCACTCATCTGAAAGCCATCACCCTGAGTGTCAGGAGAATCACATTTTCAGAAACAGTATTCTGAGTTCAGCTGTTTCGCCGGCTTAGGCAATAGCTATGGCTTTGTAACTTGGACCTAACCCTGTCCTAACCACAGTGCCAGCTCACCTTAGGTCCTGGTCTTTCTTGCCTCGAGACCTCTGGGCATAGCGCTTATTAATTACACCCCTTGATCATACCTCACTTGGTGTGTCTCTAAAAACTTTGTGTATATTAATCAGCTGTGCCTCACATACTGAAGACTGAACTTCTGATGGGCTCACGTAGCAAGATTTTCAAGATTTGCAGCTTTAACACTTTTCTCAGATACCATATTTTGGTTATGATCACAATGATTGTAACAGATGATCTTGAACGTTCTGCAAAACTCTTCACATCTTCCACCTAGTTCCTTCCTTATGAAAGCCTTTTCCCAGTGTCTTCATCCAGTAAAGCGATGTAGAGGCATCTGATCCCTTAGAAAGTTCAGTATTTTAAGGTTTCCAGCTATTCTAAGTCCCTTTTCTTTTGATTCCTACTGAGTCTGAATAACCTTCTCCCCACATGTGAGACACCTTTCCCCCATTACACAAGAAGAATTAAATTATGCATATAAATACCTAAAATACAGAATGACATAGAAAGATTATGTTCTCATAAATTACCAACCTGGATCATTCAGAAGTGGGAAAAGGTTTGGGTTTAATCTTCTTTAGAAGCACACCTGGTAAAGCCATTGTACAAGTTAATCACATCTTCATCAACATTTTCATGTAATCCAAAACATTGCACAGCATCTTGAAAATATTATCACTTCCTCAAAATTTGGCATGTACAGCATATATGTGCTGAGCAGATAGGTACCTCACTAATGCACATATCGATCTTTAGACATTTCATGTTTATGTCATCTGTAAAGGTTAGAATTAAAGGTCAGGGAGATACTAACCTTCTCCTCAGGACTGATGGTGTCAACTGGGCTGCTGAGCTTGATGACAGGGCTACTGGAGCAATGGGATATAAAGTCATTGCCACTCCCAGTGGCAGCATAATTTTCATTCATGATGAATCACATGCCTGTCTGTTGCAAGCAGTTAGTATAATTAGGGGACCTTTTGTGGAATCTTGAATTTTTCCTTATCCCCAGGAATTTAGAAAGAAGTCAGAATTGCAAATGCATACTGAGATTTTTAAAAAAAAAAAAAAAATCCAGGCAATTATAAAAAAGAGGAGTTTTCAGCAGTTTTACCTGTAAAAAAATAAATGCTACAAAATTTGATGTGTGTTGCTGTCAGAATTAGCACTACCAAATGCAAACTCATATGCTTTTGTAATAGAAATTAATTATTACAGCCTCTACCGGTGGCACAGTAGCAGAAGAAAGAAAAATGTACAATATAAGAGAACCCATTTGGCCAATTGTGACATGAGTCAGTGGTTCCAGAGGGGAGGTAGGGCAATTCCCTTTTCCTGCTCCAGTTGTGTGCTGCTCAATACTTCTTTCTTAAAGATCCCTTCCAGGGAGTTTTCCCTGCCTGTTCTGGTAGGGGACTTTTTACAAGCTTTGAGGGGACTTTTTACAAGGGCCTGTAGTGACAGGACAGGGGGTAACAGGTTTAAATTGAAAGCAAGGAGGTTTAGATTAGATATCAGGAAGAAATCCTTCACGGAGAGGGTGGTGAGGCACTGGAACAGGTTGCCCAGAGAAGCTGTGGATGCCCCATCCCTGGCTGTCTTCAAGGCCAGGCTGGATGAGGCTTTGAGCAACCTGGTCTAGTGGAAGGTGTCCCTGCCCATGGCAGGGGGGTTGGAACTAGATGGTCTTTAAGGTCCCTTCCAACCCAAACCATTCTGTGATGCTATGATTCTCTTCTTCATCTGGAAATTCTGTCCTTAGAGGAGAATAGGGATTTAGCCATCTCTTCCAGAGTTTGTTGCATATCCAACCTCTTGGACAAACAGTATCTTGCTTTTGATTGCATGACACCCTAGAAGAGCATGCACAGTACCCACACAACACGACGGTGCCGAGCGGGTACACTGGGTACGCTACACTCACAACACGACCGTGCTGAGCGGGTACATTGGGTACGCTGCCACTGAGCACTCTGCAGTTGTTGCAGTGACGCGGCACATGTTGTGTGCCTTCATATCAACCTCACAGCATGTGCAGACTAAGCCTGCTACACCTGGGGTGCTACACTAACATTGCAGTTAGGGGCCCCCATGCATCATCTGCACTTCCTTAGGTTTTCCTGTTGGAAATATGAGAGCCCTGTTCCTCTCCCGGGCATTCAAATGATATTTCTCCTGTAAGCAGGGAAGGTATTTGTGGCACAAAGGGCAAAACATAGAGAAGCTATACCTGTCCACATAGTCTTCTTTCAAAACCTTGCATTCTGCAGGTGTGTTTACAGGGAAGCTGGGCGAGTTTTGTCCAGATAGGCTTTCCACAGGCCACTGATGGGCCAGCTAAGTTTAGCCCAGGACTTCTCATTACTCCTCATTTTTATCAGTGACTGATGAAGTCTGTTCCTTGCCTTATATTGCTTCAGCAAGGCATAGGGAGCAGGGTCAGAGCAACCTAATAGTAAGAAGTAGTATGCTTTTGGGGCTATTTTGCTGGAAAAAAAAAATTCTTTCTTCACATTGAGGCACTGGAACATGTTTCCCAGAGAAGCTGTGGATGCCCCATCCCTGGATGTCTTCAAGGCCAGGCTGGATGAGGCTTTGAGCAACTTGGTCTAGTGGAAGGTGTCCCTGCCCATGGCAAGGGGGTTGGAACTAGGTGATCTTTAAGGTCCCTTCCAACCCAAACCATTCTGTGATTCTGTGATTTAGGTTGATATGGTGTGTGGGTGAGCAAGTATTTGCATGACTTATAACACTGTTTTGTAAGAAGTACTTTGTTATCACTACTAACATATACTTACATGTCAACCCAATCACATAATAGGCTTCTCTGGTATTTAGGAAGCTCTGAAGGCAGTTTCACATCAGTCATAAGATACTCATGAGTTTGTTTCTTTTCTGATTTGAATTTTCTCATATCTTTCCTTGGAGAAAATAGAAATTAAAAATGTGCTGTTCTTTCAAGCCTTGAGAAGAGGGTTAGACCTGCACAGATTCTGCCTGAAGGGAAGAAAGCTGTGGAGTCTAGTGTTGCTTGCTTAATGCTGGGGCAAGAAAACTTCCCAAAAAAGTCATTGTTTCACTTTCCTGGATCCTGCTGAGGAAGTGTCTGCTCTCCACAAAGCCACTTCAAAACCCAGCTGCTGAGCCTGCTCCTCATCTTGCTGCCTAAAGGAAACTGCCGAGCAGAGCCGGGCGGATGCGTTTCCCTTTCCTGCAGTGTGGGGCTTTTCTCTGCATTCTTAGTTTCAGCACTAGGCATAGCACAGTTGGAGGAAAAATGTTGTGGAAAGTAACAGCAGAAAGTGTGCAATTTGGAGCAGCAAGATGCAACAACTCTTAGAGGAGCATCCAGTCATCTCCCAGAACAGAAGAAGGGGGATGGTTTTCAAGCAGCAAGACGCAAGGTATTTCTCTTTCAGGAATACTGACAATTTTGAATCTAAATTAATATAATGAATGGAAAATTGCAATCCTGGAGCACAGCAAATTGTGTTCTTTAGGCACAGGTTTGTGGGCCACAGCTCCCCTTAAAATTCATTCTTCTGTATATGAATCTGTCAAAGTAGAGTTCAAGTTATCTAATGTGTTAGCTGAAAAACTATACTCTTAGCCCTGCATAAGCTTACTGATACATCTAAACTCGTCTTCACTGTCTTAAATAAACAGGTTTCTTCGTTGCTATTTCTCTATTTCTTTAGGTACTTCCGTTCATACTAGATTCTGAATTATCCCGAAGATTAGCTGTCGCTCCATTGCTCCATTTGGTGGATGTTTGTTTCACATGGATCATTTTCTGCCAGTGGTCAAGTTATAGCTAAAGAAGTAGCTGGACTGGCATTAATTCCTAGGAAAGAAGATTTTCTGCTGCTCTCCTAGCCTCTTCCTTTGACATTTTCTGCTCTTGCAGGTTAGTATAATGCAGGCTGGAGAGTGGCTTAGACAGGCATAACTCTCTAATGGCAAACACTGTAGTTTTTCTTCAAGTAGATTAAAGGATCTCCTTCATTGTAGGTTCTGAGGAGACTCAGTAGGCAAACACCTGCTGGGAAAAACAACAGTGATAGGTCATCCTGCCTTTGGGCAGGGAGTTGGACTGCAGTACCTCTGTCAGCCCTGTGACTCCCTTCTTGCTTTTGGAATAATGCAAAGGTTCATTACTGGCTAGAGGAAAATGAAGAGGATTGAAGATAGTCATTGTAGTCTCAGAATCAGGAGACTCTCCTTATTCCTTTCCAAGGGTAAGCCTCTTGACAGGACAGGTTAAATAACAGGAGGACTTTTTTTAAATGCTACAGAGAAGTAGTTGCTGAGATGTGTTGTGTGGAAAGATGTAAAAGTACAAAAGAAGTGGCAGATTTTGTTTCAGTTAATTGAACTATTCTGGAGAGAATGCAGGTTCCAAAGACAGCCCTTTTACTGGTGGTCACATTCTTGTCATGTTAAAGTTGTTTTCAGGTACAGATCACAGACTGAGATTCTTCCTACCCTGAATGTTTCCCACATTTAGATAAGACTGAAAATAGAATCACAGAATCTTTTAGGTTGGAAAAGACCTGTAAGTTCACCAAGTCCAACCGTTAGCCTAACACTGCCAAGTCCACCACTAACCATGTCCATAAGCACTGCATCCACATGTGTCCTAAATACCTCCAGGGATGGGACTCCACCACTTCCCTGGGCAGCCCTTTCCAGTTCCTGAAAACCCTTTGAGTGAAGAAATTTTTCCTAATATCCAATCTAAACCTCCCCTGGCTCAACATGAGGCCATTTCCTCTCATCCTATCACTTCTCAGTTGGGAGACCAACCCCCACCTCACTACAGCCTCCCTTTCAGGTAGCTGTAGAGAGCGATAAGGTCTCCCCTGAGCCTCCTCTTCTCCAGGCTAAAAAACCACGATTCCCTCAGCTGCTCCTCACAGGACTTGTGCTCCAGACCCTTCCCCAGCTCTGTTGCCCTTCTCTAGACATGCTCCAGCACCTCAATGTCCTTCTGGCAGTGAGGGTCCCAAAAGGGAACACAGGATTTGAAGTGTGGCCTCACCATGGGGTTGTTGTGACCTGAGTGTAGGACTCAGCACTTGGCCTTATTGAACCTTATACAATTGGCCTCGGCCCATCTATCCAGCCTGTCCTGATGCCTCTGCAGAGCCTTCCTACCCTCGGGCAGATCAACACTCCCGTCCAGCTTGGTGTTGCCTATGAATTTATCGAGGGTGCACTCGATCACCTCATCCAGATCATTGATAAAGATATTAAACAGAACTGGACCCAGTATTCAGCTCTGTGGAACACCACTTGTGACCGGCCGCCAACTGGATTTAACTCCATTCACCACAACAACTTGGGCCTGGCCATCCAGCCAGTGTTTTACCCAGCAAAGAGTACGCCTGTCCAGGCCATAAGCAGCCAGTTTCTCCTGGAGAATGGTGTGCAAAACAGTGTCAAAGGCTTTACTAAAATCTAAGTAGACAACATCCACAGCCTTTCCCTCGTCCACTAAGCCATAGAAGGAGATCAGGTTAGTCAAGCAGGACCTGCCTTTCATAACCCATGCTGACTGGGCCTGATCACCTGGTTGTCGTGTACATGCCATGTGATGGCCCTCAAGATGATCTGCTCCATAACCTTCCCCAGTACCGAGGTCACCTTAACAGGCCGGTATTTCCCTGGATCCTCCTTCTAGACTTGTTCTGTAGATGGGCATCACATTTGCTAACTTAATAGTGCCACATCCTTAGGGACAAGTTGTGTTCAGCAGTGTTTACCTGTTTGCAGTCATTGTGGCTGAAGGTTTCAAACTTTTGCTTCCCTTAGAAGAGACATTTCTATCAGTGTTTCTTATGGCCTCAGAGCTGGGGCCAAGGGAAGGAAGTCTTCTGTATGTAAGTCATAAAATGCAAAGAGTTCTGATGACATGGATGGGATAAGCATAGGAAGGCCAAAACAAGGAACAAGAGATACACTTGGTGATGCCAATCAGCAGAACACAATTTCACAGCAAGAAGCAACAGCTCACTCTGTACAGAACAGGACACCAGCATATCCCTTGTGATTATTCTTTGCTGCAAGTGGACACACTGCAGAAGCCTGGATGGCTACAGTTCCCCCTTGGCTTTTTCTCACAGTTGTCAGCCATTTGCTCCCCTTGCTGTCTGCAGGGAAGCAGATTCTTGTTGAGGCTGATCTCAAGCTTGACGGCAAAGGCTCTTGTCCCTTTCATCTGACAAAATGCAAATTCTGCTACCACTCTGACACTGATCAGATGGTAATTACAGGGTACCTGATGTGTCTGAGGTTGGCTGTGAGTAAAGGTACCACTGGATAAGTAGGGTTGCTGAACAGCAGGAACAAAATAAGGACTGCTGTGGTTCTTACAGCAGTAAAGAGGGCCCACCCTATTTGCCAGACACCTGCTAAGTAAGCATCACAAAAAGGAACAAGCCTTATACATCAAATGAGAGCAATTATACTGACAAAGCATCTGTGGTGACCCACAGCAACTTTAGCATGATGGAAAAATACCTCTTGCAGTTCATGAAGAATTGGGAGAGACTTCAGATGTTGCTGATGGTCTCAGTTCATTTGAGAAGCACCACATGAGCAGATTTTGATATTAATTCCTGTGATTTTTGGGCTGTATGAGTCAAGAACCTAGTGAAAAACAAGTGTCACCTTCTAAATTGCACTGCTGAATTAATTACTGAATTTATTGGGAACAGCATGAAGAAATTGGTAAGTGTCAACTTTGCAGAGACTTGGACCACCTCATACTGGTCTTTCAACTTGCCAAGGAAAAGGTGAGTTCAGCACTGTGGTTTTTTTCACCTGAACTTCTTTGTGCACTGGAAATCTTTTCTTGATTGCAATGCATCCCTTCACTCTCCAGGGAGATTTAGACAGGATACAAAACAGCATCCAAAAATTCTTCATCTTTGATTCACTTATCGTATTGGCATCCAAAAAAAGCTCTAGAAGTGCAGCCAGTTCTGCCTGTTGTACCTTCCCTGCTCACACCCTTTCTCACCTGCTCGTGAGCCATGACTAACAGGAAATTACTTTTGTAAGCAGGGATGTCTGCAGGTGTCTTCTTAACTGGCTTCCACAAAGTAAGGGGCTATGGCCAGACAGATAAATATTTCTGCATTATGAGCCTATTTTATAATGCCAGCTGATCCAGGCTTTGTGAACAATCTCATTTATGCTGTCTCTGGATAACATGGCTTTGTGGAAGTTTAAATCGTTTTATAAGCCAAATCTTTTAAAGCTGTGAGATACAGAATGTCCATAAATATTCCTCTTCTAGCTCTACCTCGAGTAGTTAAACATTCATCCATCTCAACATGTAGCTTTTCTTGTCAGCCATCATTGTGGGGTGCAGTGATGAAGACAGTAGAAAACTTCCTTTGCATTTTTTAAAAGGGGCTGGTTTTCTATGTTGATTAACCACTGGAAGATATTATTTTCATGCAATGGAGATGTCGTCTGGGGTTTTCGAAAGTGGAAAAGACATTGATTTGCATTTTGAAGTTCATTCCTACATAGGTAGCGACTGCTTATATTTTTTAACAATGAAATTTAGGCATGAATGAAAATTCTGCTGAGATGAAACATCAGGATTTTGGCATTTCAAACTAGGCAACAGTCAATAGATGATCTTTCAGTGGTCTCTCTGGACATCGGTTCTTGTTTTTTCACCACGGAGGCCCTGATAATCCTTCCACGTGGTCTATTCTGCAGCCTGGAAAATGATGAAAACCCAGAGCACAAATTCAAAATTAAACTTATCTATCATTATTCTGGTGGACTTTGGGGTGCTTCAAGGGACAGAAATGGGGTTTAGGCATCTTTATCCACCCGTGAAAAGGAAATCCCTTGGGTTTTACTATTTAAGCATTTCTCCTTAGAATCCTGAACTTTTGTCCATGTTATTGAGGATGTTGGAGAGCAATGAACTCTTACCACAAACATGTATTGTTTCATAACTGATAAAGGGATAGGTATTTCATATCATCATAGAACAAGTTATCTCTTCAAAGGTTCGGGAGTACCGCAAGAATTTATACAGTGCTAGTTTAAGTGAAATTTGGCAAGGAATTCCCCAACATTTTGGAGAATGCAACTCATTCAACACAGGTTGGTGTTCATTTTCAGATTGTTCTTGGAGCTGAGCTGTAAAGCAGAGTGGACTGTTCAGAAACATTTTGTACCTGAAGAAATGGGAAAGACTTACTGCAAAATCTGCATTCAGCCACTGGCCACAATCTACATGGCATGCAGACTCCTTCCTCTGGGGGTCTGGTACCAAACCACGCAAAACTCAATGGATGGGAGATGGTTTTAGTATAGAAGAAGCCGATAATAAAATCTGTTGTCCATACGGCAAGTGAAGTTTCCAAGAGTAACATGTATGAAAAAGGAATGAAAAATACATTCCCAACAAATCTTGCAATAACTCTGAACAGAAACATTGACCAAATGTCTGCTGTTCTTTGGCAACTCCATGCAGCTATTAATTAGCTTTAATTAGGAACTACAGAAGTGTGTGGCTGGAAGGAGCCTTGAGATTGTGTAGTGCGTCTGCCTAAATCATCCTGACTGTAAAGTAGAACAGTTACCACCAGGCATCTTTGACATATGCTACTGACTAAGTCATGCACATACTTATTAGTCATTTATCCTTCACACAAGATGTAGTGTTTGGGAGTTTCTCCCTGGTCATAAAATGTAAATATTGTAGAGGTAGTCATGACCAAGAACTTATTACTACACTAATCACTCTACCCAAAACACTGTGTCTATTGTTAGCTACAGAGCTACTTCAAGAAATTATGGACTTGGAAACCTGAAACGCCCTTCAGGGCTGCTTAGCCCTGTAGAGCATTGTATAATTTTCACACTTCTGAGGAGAAAGGTATTACTTTTGTCCATCAGACTGGATGTTAAAAGTAATTGTTCTTCCTCATTCCCGTGACCATCTTTGTGGTATGATTTCCATAGCTAGTCAAATTATGCAGTTGCTTGGTAGTCTAATATGTTATTAGCTTAAAAATTAATGTGGGGATGTTCTTGCCAGTCCTTACAATTAGTGAAATCAGATGTATTGTGGTACAGAAGTAGAGTGTGATAGCCAATATGATCCACATACTGTTGGTGCCCAAGTTTCTGAAAACAAACTAGAATTTGCAAATACCCTTCCCAAGCTGCCAAGCCCTGTGAGGAACTGGCAGGCGTACAATTTGAAAACACAAGGTCACATTTTCAGCCAATGTAAACTGATTCAGCTCCAGAGGAGGTATGAAAAGAGAATTTGTTCTCATGGAAAAAAAGGCTTTCCTTCAAGCCACAGAATAATGTGGATGAGCATATGGTATGTTTTCCCCATCCTGCCATGAAATTTGTATTATATATAATTTCATCATTCTGCAATTCAAATTCCTTATCTACATGCTTGGAGTAACAAAGGTCTACAGAACTGCCCTGAAAATGAGCTTTGCTACATCTCTCCCCATTTTTGCTTTCTCTCAGTTGCCCTGGTTTTTACCATTGATAAAGGAGCTGTTCTTATATTATCTAGGAGAAAATTTGACAGCTTCTTCATTTCTGGCCTGCCTGTAGCCCAGATGCATCACCTTGTGAATACCAGATACTTGTATCCCAGCAGTTCCTGGGAAAAGGGAAAGGAACCCACCTTTTCCACCTCTTGGGCTGTCTTGCCTCCAGCACCCAGCTGGACCATGCCCAGAGCAGCTGAGATGCTAAGCAAGGAGAAGAATATATTTTTATTTCTTCTCACTTTGCTCAGCTCTTTGAAGAAGTCCAGGCAGAAGCTGGCACTTGCTGCACCACGTGGTGGTGTGACCAAGACCTACAACAGGAGAACTACATGATCCATCTCACAAACACTGGCATGGTCAGAGCACGCAGTGCGGAGAGAGTTGGAAACACAGTGCCATTCTCAGGAAACAGCACCCCAAGCACCGACTCGCTCCTGGGAGAAGGTTTCAGACCACACTTAGCACATCACAGCAAAATGTACCCCACAACCTGACCCAAATAAGCACCCGTTTAGCTCTTCCCCTGTCTGCTCCAGTTAACTTCTCACTCACTTTCACGCCCTCGATGTTTTTAATCAAAGCTGTACCCTATGTACATATGCTCATGTAGTCAACATCCTGTTTTTCTTGAGAGGACTGCTATATGGTTTAGAAGCATTGGTCAGCCTTCAGACACTCTGCTTCACTGAAGTGTTTTGTCTTAAACCTCTTTTTGGTTTGTATATTGTGTAAAACGTAAAGCACATTATATGGAAGCAAACAACAGAGAGACCAGCAAATTGCATTGCCAAGTCACAGCCAAACAAAAATGTGGAAAGGCCTTCCTCTGCCTCCTGAATTTGAAATAGCAACATCATACACATCTCAGCACTTCTAAGATAGCTGCCTTGCCATTTATCTCCTTTTGCCGTTTAAGGGTGTTACCAAATTCCCTCCTGCTGTTAAGTGAGCTTGTTCACTTGAGCAAAGAATTTGGCTACATATTTCCTACATCTGGGGTTTATCGACACATCCATGAAATGTGGAAGTCAGCCCTGTAGGCAGCAACACCGCTGCCTGCCTTTCTGCATGGCTGCAACACACTTTGCTCCCCTCCAGCTTCTGTTTCCGCTACACTGAGGAAAACTAAGGCTGAGGAATTTACCTTCTTTTGGGAAGAGCTGACTCGAGCAGCTTCTTTGCTGATAGAGGGCAGTCTCCTGCCCCATCTTAAATCGAAACCGATTGCTGTGTCCTTTGGATCCCTGTCCAGTTTATTTCTGAAGAAGGAGCATGCCTGGGGAAATCGAGGGCCAGCAGAGTACCAGGAGAATGACTTTTCACGTCCCACAGCAAAGTGGGAGACACAATCCAGTCTCTTCTGGTTTTCACCCTCTGACACAAGTAGTGAAAGAAGGAAATGTGGGGATTTTCTCTCATCGAGAGGAGGGATCCTGTTGGTGCTGCTGCATCTTGTTATCTTGCCCTTTTTGGGCCTGCCGCATCTTGCTATCTTGCCCTGCGGAACCATCTGAAAGATGTGACAAGCACCTGCAGAAAGCATACAGTAACAGGGAAACAGAAACAAATCAGAAAATGAGAGTCTGATAGGCAGTGTTCAGAGAGGCACCTTTCCCTGACATGTGTCTGATAACCTCTGTCTCGTGGGGAGCTCTGGCGGTCCTGCAGCAGATGACAGAGCTGGGCCTATAACCATAACGTTCTTTTTTCTCTAGCCCAGGCCTTCCAACCTGCAGAAAGCATACAGTAACAGGGAAACAGAAACAAATCAGAAAATGAGAGTCTGATAGGCAGTGTTCAGAGAGGCACCTTTCCCTGACATGTGTCTGATAACCTCTGTCTCGTGGGGAGCTCTGGCGGTCCTGCAGCAGATGACAGAGCTGGGCCTATAACCATAACGTTCTTTTTTCTCTAGCCCAGGCCTTCCAGGAGAGGGGCAATGATCCAGACCGTGCCCCAGCAGCTTCTCTGCCTGGGGGCTAGGTTTATCTGGCACTGCCCATGTGCGGGCAGTTTGTCTGTCTCGGGGATCTTGGCATGTTTTTCTTTCTGTGTCAGCAGGAGCCAGAGAGCGGAGGGAGCACAGGGCAGCCTTCAGCAGCACGTCCCAGCCTGAGTTTTGAGCATCTCCTGGACTGTGGGTCAGGAGATGGCAGGCCTAACCAGGTGCTACAGGACCTGGCCCAGAAGGAATCACAGTTACACAGCTTTGGGAACAGATCCTGGCACCAGGATGTTCCCATATGGCAAGAATTTTAGGGAACATGCTTTTTCCGTTGACTCCATGCAGGAAAAGGGCAAGAGGAGGTGAAGGGAAGGCACCACCAGCCCCACTTAGGAGAGCTCAGTATGGTCAGCACTGCAGGTCCTGTGCAGGGCCGAGCACTGAGCTGGAGCAGCAACTTTGTTCAGACTCATGTTCCTTTGCCCCTCCAAGGCTGGATGTGGATTTTCCTGATGACAACAAAGAGGCCTGGACACTGCAATCAGAGCACTTTCGGATGAGGCGCTCAGCTCTGAATATTCACTGCTGTACTCCAGCTATGGATCTGGTTTCTGAACTCCTAGGTTTAGCCCTTGTTTCAGCAGAACTGTGTGGGGAGCTTGAGGCACAGATGGCTTTGCCTTTAGGCTTGATTGCATGTGGGGCTCATGAGGCTTTTGTTGAGCTCCACAGTCATTCTCAGTCCGCATCTCCAGACGGCTTGCAGAAAACAACAAGACAGCAAAGTGGAGTTGCTCCTGTCTGGGGGCACAGGAGAGAGACACACCAAAGGCTCCTGGGTATGTCTTGAGGATCCTTCGTATTCGTCGTCATTTGTAACAGTGAAATGGGTGCCACACCGCCAAAGCACTTACCAAGTCTCTTGGCCCAGGGTCTCTTGGCCCTGGAGGCTGTTCTGCTTCATAAGCAGCAGTCGCCTTTTAGACAGTGTTTCTCCTGGTGTCTTGAGGTTGGGGGGGGGCGGGGCTGAACACGGTGTTTGTTTTAGGACAACAGGCACTGTGCTCAGCACTGCTCCAGGCAGAGTATTATATTCCTCACAGAATACCGGCAGTTGACTCCAATGCGCAAAGGGCAGCTAAGCCCCCGTACAGACATCACATGATGATTGCATTAATATAATCTGCAAATGCTATTAATAGAATCTGGAAATATGATTTGGGGGACTTTCCCCTGTTATTAAACTCTGGACTGAGAAAGTCTTTCACATCAGTGGACACCCCTCTACCGTTTAGTAAGATAATTTCTCACTCAGCAGGCTGAGGGCTGCGGACAAGACAAGACTGGTCATTGCTGACCAGCGTTGGGACTGCTCTGTGCTGACAGATTGCAGGGGACAGAATGACAGGCAGCAGAGCAGGAGCTTGGAAAAAGAGCTGCTGAGGGCATGAACGGATGCAGAGCTGCAGCAGGCACTGCGAGGCTGCCGGCTGCAACAAGTGCTGTGCCAAAAGCCAGCTGCCTGGCGTGGCATTGCACAAGAAGAGAAGGCATCCATCAGGATAAGCAATGGAGGTCCTTCTGTAGTGCTTTTCCAGCATGTTTAAAATGGTGAGTAAGTGCATGAAAAAGCTGGACCCTGTTTCCAAACTGCATCCGTCAAGTGAGGGAGTCCAAGAGACTGGAAACCAGAACTCACCTACTAGGTGTCCTGGTTATCAGTTGTCAGTTCTAGAGCTCTCCTCTTGTACTATTAAGTTTCATTCATTTCAGTAAGGGCACAACTTCTAAAGGAATGTGGGCTGTCTTCCCACCCAGCCTAATGCCTGACAGTACTTGGTGCATTCTCCTGGGAGATGCAGGCTTTAATTCCAGCGAGGATATAGAACACACTGACGGCAGGCCCTTCACCTTGTGAGCCACATGAATTTCACCACTACAGAAGTTACCTGTCATTTTCACTTTTAAAAATCTGAAGTCACTCTAAGGGCATCTGCAAGGAACCCAATTTGAATAAGTTGCACATGATCTGCTTTGAGCACATTCACTCGATGTTCTCTGGGGACTTGCGCCTCATTCCCCCTCATTCCTGGATTTCAGCATGGGCAAAGCACCCAATTGCTCACATCAGGGCAGTTCAGAGCAAGCAAAGAAAAATGCTAGATGCTAGAGAATTTACAGAAGGTGGAAACAAAATGCCTACAGATTTTGCATACTTCCACATGCATAGGAAAAGAGATATTTTCTTTCAGTTGTCTTTTCGGATGTACATGCTTAAAGCCAGCCTACGTTCTGTTTGGAAGAGCCACATCATTATTTTAGTGTTGCTTCTTCTTTCTGAAGCCATCTATAATTCTGTGCATTAAACATGTTATTCACTGATTTCCCATTACTTATACAAGGAAAAATAGAGTCAGGAAGTGTGACTTCTGAATCTGGTTTTCATAAAGCCTACGAATACTTTGATGTAGTACCCGCTAGAAATTATTATAATTCCATATAGAAAAGGAGCATACTTTACCAAATAAATAAAATGAAGGATTTACTTAGAGACAATTTTTTAACAAATATGGACATTAAAAGTCTACATTATTCTGCTGCCGTTACTGTGTGACTGACTCTACAGCTGCAGTAGAATAGCACCTTGTATAGTGCAGAAGGCATGAAACTTCTTACACTGCCATCAGTCAAGGCTAGTCTTTGATATATGGTAATTTTATATTGTATCAAATATTACATTATTATAGTTAATATTAATTAATTAAAACTGAAAAAAAAAGTTAACCTATTTACAAGCATCATAAATTTGAGATTTTAGAATGTGTGTGTATATTTTGGGTCTAAGACACGATACCCAAGAACTCGCCTGTTTTTTACCCACTCAGATATTTTGTGAAACAACGTGGTTGCTATAAACCAGTTTGACCAGCTGTACATCAGGAACCGACCAGAGTCTGCTGGGGTTAGCCAAATTCAGCTAACCGGTGTGCAAGACACAGAACCAGAGAACGGTGTTTGGGTTGGGGGGGACCTTTAAAGATCGCCCAGTCCAACACGGGGCAGGGCAGCAAATGCATCTGAACCTTTGCAAAGAGGATGCCTACACCCCAGGCGAGCTGCTCACTGTGGGAAGAGGCACTGGACCTCGTTTGCACGGATGCGGATTGGCGGGGAGAGAGGCACTCCCTTCGGCAGTGTTTGTGCTGAGGGGAGAAAAAAACGTAAAAAACCTTGGTTGCACAGACATTTGTTTTTTTCCTTCACAACATTTTTCTTCTTTTCACAGTTCATGAGATTCTGGCAGTAGTAAAACCACATATCAGAAGTGGCCCAGCTGCATTTTTTACGCCGCGCAGGGCTCACCACACATCTTCACAGCTCCCGTGGTCTGGCGGCACAGGAACGGCCCAGCTCAGTGCTTAACAGTGAGTTTTACTGCAAACCTCCCCCTCTCTTTCACCTTCAGGGCTAAGCTCCTTTATTCTTCACTGGTAGCAAGTGCAGATGCACCCCCCTGTTAACCCACAGCGTGATCAGAAACTCCTAACTCAAGGGTGCCCACAAAAGGATATGCTGAGGGCTAGGGACTGTATATTAATTTCTGGGGAAAGACAGGAATAGAGAGGGAAGGGTTTTTTCCCCTGTGGTATTTTGCCACTTCATCACAGTAATCTCCATCCCTGCATTTTCAGAGACATTGTTGATTTCGGAGGTTGCAGTGCTCAGAGCTTCATTCCCCGGGGAATGTAAACACTGTATGATGGCAGCTTTAGGTAACAAAAACATGGCCTAATAGGCAAACTGGGCTGCCAGCCTCCAGAAGGGAAACATGGACACAGCCTGGAGAACTACTGCTGCAGCTGTACTGCGCCTTCATTACACAGTCAAGAGCAGTTCGTCTATTTGACTCTTTTATTGCTCTGCTCCTGTCTGTTCTTGCTCAGTGTTTATTTCACTCATTTCCTAGACCTTCTTGCCCAAAGGGCCCCGAGTAACTTACGGTGCATCGGCTGTGGGGTAACTGTGAATGCAGAACATGAGGGTGCTTTACACTCAGTTATATGGCGAATGGCTAATGGGTTTTTTTCCTTTTCGTGGGCCACAAAGCACATTGCAAACGTTAATTTGTTAAACCTCATGCAGAACCCCTCTGAGGAAGACGTTATGTATGTTAAATCAGCAAATTAGCAGTAATGTCTCCCTATCAGCCAGTGGCAAGTTTTAATTAATCTCCCACAGACTAAAAACCATCCTGGTTTATGTTTAACTGTGATTTCCATGATCTACACTCCCCTTTAGAAATGAACCTTTCTTCATTTCTCAGAATACGGAGATCTGCACCTCAGATTGTTAAGATTTACCTACCATACAGCAGCATGCGAGGAAGAAAACACATTTCTTGGAAGCTCATGGCTACAGTTTTCCACCTCAGTAACTTCAATGGTGTGCTTTAGACCATTTTCCTTCTATTCCTTGAGACTGAAATCACTTGATTTATCCCCATATTAAAGGCAGCCGCCTTTACTATGTAAATAATTAACCCTCTTTAAAAATCTGTGTTTTCGTACCCTGTTCCTGCAGACTCCGTGCATACAAAATTCTCTTTGGAGTCATTTGAGAACTTAGGAAGGGCTTCGTGGTTGTCCAGAGGTGTGTTGGTGCCTCCATCCTTGGAGGTATCCAAAAGCCGTCTAGACATGGTATGGTGCAACTGGCTGGAGGTGTCGCTGCTTGAGCATGGGGAGGTGGACCAGATGACCTCAACTGTTCTGTGAGCTTTTATTTCAAAAATTAATGCAGGAAAAGCCCAATTCAAAGAGGGCCCAAATCCTGCCCTCCTGTATACATAATTACTGTTATAATCAACTCCCTTCCTGGAGTTGTCCATGAGGGCAGAATCCTTATCCATGAGTGAATGTTCCTGCTGTTATTATCATGAAAACTAGTGCTACTAATAAAAACTCACACAAAAAGATCCAGGGCTCATGAAAGCCACATCATTCTTCCAATTGGTAAGACAACACTTTAGATGTAGGCATACCTCTAAATAAATAAATGAAGCCAAAGCTGCCTCTAGCATAAGCTTTTTATATAATGCAGAATGACACAAAGGCAGGTTCAGTACACATCACCAGGGAGAAAGTGGTACAGTTGTCAGTAAATAGATATATTTAGTCGTAAATAAGTATCTCCTACTTGGCAGCTGCTACAGGAAAGCGAATTATCATGGCCAGGTCCCCACTGTGGAAAGGATTTGCCACAGCTACAGAACACAGATAAGGAAAAAAGCATCTCTAAAGCACCTCTTTGCTGACCAGGACCCAGCTGGCCAGGAATCAAAAAACACAAAGCAGGAGCTACGCTGTGTTTACTGTTGGAATCAAAAAATACATAGCAGGGGCTACTCTGTTTTCACTGGCAGTTACTGAAAATTGCTGCAGGCAGTTCTCCTCAGACAGCACCTCTGCAAGCCCAGGAAGGTACTGTGTTATACTACATGGCTGGGCTGTTAAGTGTGCAGGCAGCTCTCCTCAGACAGCACCATGCCAATTCCACCTCTGCAAGCCCAGGAAGGTACTGTGTTATACTACATGGCTGGGCTGTTAAGTGAAGTTAAAGCAAAATTTACTCCAATTTTGGATTCTGGTCAGTATTTGCCATTCAAGGAGCCTAGTGGCAGAGCATCCAGTTGATGTGCTCTCAGCATAACTGCGTTCAGTGATTACTTTGAGATGCAAACTAGCTGTCAAAAGATTAAAAATGCATTGGGAAAAAAATAAATGCTATTTCTGATTTTCATCCAGGTTTCTCTCACAACGTTAAAGAATGGCCCTGATTTTAAGGTGAGCAGAGTTTGCCAAAGAAAAGAATAATATTGGTAGGATTGTGTCTAATAAAGAATAAGAAAGGGTGGTCAGCCATAAACACCTCTGTGAGAGGAAGAGACCTCCTCACAATGACAGCGCCTGTAGCAGCTGCTGCTACAGTGCCCTCTTCATTGACTTCCACATACGTCTTATGGACAACGTTTGACAGCTCCAGAGATTTTGCAAACGACATATCAGAAAGATCAGCTTTTGATTCAGTGAAGATGTCAGTCATCCCCATCTCCTGTAATACCTCATTGAGGTTAAAGGTGCCTTCAAGCTTGAATCGGGGGAGGTATACCTCTACTCTTGTCTCAAACATGTGCTCTGAAGAGGCCCACAGCATTAAGTTTTCATAGGTCATTGTGCTTTCAATCTAAAAGATGGGGAGAAAAGAGCTGCTTAAAATAGGTGGGCAACTTTGAAAAGTTTAGGTCTTTACCCAGCCTTAATTCAGACAACCAGCTTTCAGCCATATTCCTTGATATATCCTGCCTTACCTGCTCCAGCCCACTGGTAGATCCATCAGGCATGTCACCAGGCAGCAGGATGATCATGCTCAGTGACTTCTGAGCATAAGGGAGTTCAAGGACCTGAGCACCCATCTCCTCAATGTAGCCTAATTTAAACATGCCTTTCTGATACATCATCTGGACAGTTGTTTTCTCATTCTGTTTAAAAGAAAATTATAAGGTCACTTAAGCAATACAACCCTTAACTTTTAAACTTATTACAGGTGCAGTGTCAGGAGTCTGAGTTTCAGCAGTAATTGTTGTTAGGCTAAACATTTTTCTTTATTTTGTTGCATCTACAGTGACACACAGAACATCAGCTTTGCCATGCATAAATAAAGGGGATAATTCTCTGGGAGGAAGGGGAGGGGGAACCCAAAAATCAAACCAAAACAAACAACAAACAATCAAACAAAGCAAACAAACCCAAAACAAAAAACTACGCAAAAACCAACCAAACAAATAAACCCCACCATTTCCTTGCAACTGATCAGGTGGTGAAGTTGTTCGTGTTACACTTTCAAATAGGCGGATGCAGGTTGGATTTGCAAGTCCTAACTTGGCCTGGGATAAAGAAGAAATAGCACTGCAAGAATCAGGCTGTCATTTATCAGACTGTTTGTTGAGACAGGAAGCAATAAACAGGATAAGAGCAAAATCATAGCCTTTCTCAGGCATGCTCTTCTAGGTCTTGTTATCTTGCCTTTTTTGCAATGGGGTTGTTTGAAAGCTGTGTAAAGATCCAAGTTTCCTTTTACAGTTAGCTAACTTCTAAAATAGTGAAAGAATAATTTTGGTAGATGACATATTTTCAGAAAAATGTCCTGCTAGTGCTGATGAGCACATGGAGAGGAATCTATACAGCTTCTCCCTAACTCACAGTTTCTCCTGCTGCAGCAGCGCACCAAATGTTCTCAGCGGTAGACCATTGTCAGTATCCATATTCAAAAATATATTTTAAAAGTCACAAATATAAGTACTCAGTATGACAGTTATAGATTCCCAG
>NW_010260564.1:0-22363 GCF_000690775.1 Eurypyga helias
GGCCAGGGGCAGCGGGGCTGCAGGCCGCAGCCTTGGGCTTCTCCTGCCCATGCTGCATCCCATCTGTGGACAACTACAGCATTGCCGCTGGCAACGCCATCAAGATGCCAACATGAAAGCTTCTTTCAATGTCTGTGGTGACTTGACAGATTAAATCTGAGGCCTCATGTCGAAAAAAATAGAGATAGATACACTTTTGTAGCCTCATTCTTGTTGTTCTACAAAGAAAAAATAATAAACTTTTGAGCTATTTTTTTGTTAGTGCTCTACAAATTCATGAGATTCTAGGAAAGCTGCTAAAGCAAATTATTGTCAAGAATAGCTTTCTCCTTTTGAAAAGGTTCTCACTAGCACTGAAACACCACATGATTTAAGGATGCAGTACATGAAACTGTAATGACTTTTGTCATCCATGTACTCAACCTGCATGTTTCCATGCATCTATCAGGCAGTTCATTCCCACTGTTCCGCAGCTTTTAACAAAGGACTTGCCAGTATGGTGCTCTTTCTTGGATATTTTAATTATTTACATCTTTTGTCTAAAATGTATGCAATTTTAGATTGCAAGTGCATCTGGTTTTCCTGTTTTAAAATGTAAGTGGGTATTTAGTAATTGCTCTTTACAGTTTTCTAATGGCTCCTCTCAGAGCGATTTGCAGGCTATAATGACTGTGCTCTAACAACACTCCTGAGACCAAGCCCTGTCATAATACCATCCTCAGTTTTAACAGATTGCAAGACTTAAGCACCAATGTGATGGTGGGGAATCATCACCTAACCAGCACCCACCACCTGAGTCAGGAGCTCTGTTGTTGTCATTGCCCACAAAGTCCATCACTGAAGAATAACAGACACTCCTTGAAGCTCTGAATAACTTTCTGAAATAAGTCAGAGGACTGTAACTTAGACATCTGGTTTTATGAGGCCATTCCTAGCCCTTCCTCTCCACCCCTTTGGAAAGATGAGGGACACTCAGGAAAGCAAAGGCAATTTAATGAAGAGCATGAAGGCAGTGTTGGGCTCCTGACCTTCATGTTGTGACATGTCCGCGTCTGCGCTGGCAGATGTTTTCCAGCAGTGATATCCATATTCCCCCACTGACAATAGAGCAAGTCCCTCTTGATTTCAGCCATTCTTCCCTCGGAAGCTGAAAACGGGCATGGGAAATCAGATGTTCTCTCCCCAGCATTTGCTCCCATTTCCCAATCCAAACCCAGACTGCTGGAGGTATGGAGAGCCTCAGAGCTCGGTGATGACCCTCTCTGATAGGCCTCATTGCCTTGTGGTGACATTTGCCATGTCAACAAGCAGAATGGCATCCCAACAGAGCCTTGAGTGACTTATACCTGAGCTTAAAGTCATTCATCTCTGCTGAGGGTCAGCTCATGGCAGAAGCCTCAGGTGAGGCTCTTTGTGAGGAACAGATACCTTCATTTGGAAAAGGATGGTATCAGCATCCTGTCCCCAGTTATAAGGATCTCTGTAGTAATATAAGTTGTTGCTGCAAATGGTAAAATTGCAACCCCCTCAGAAAATTCCTACTGAAGAGGGTATCAATGTTTGAATAACAAAGAGGGAAGTGACTTGCTGAACTTGTCAATTTGATTCACTCTTTGCAAAGTTGACACAAAAAAGTACTGCCTCCACAGGGCTTTTATTCTCCCACTGTGCAAATTATTAGACGTAATTAAATCCATATAGCTGTGTGTACCTGGGTGAGTTGCACCTGAAGCATGCTCAGTCCTGTCCCAGTCTTGACTGCTGCTTTGCCAGTCAGTTTGCTTCATGGAGAGCAAGTATCAAAGAAGTATCTGAAATACAATACCCGTGAAAAATAAAAAACCTAGAAGTGTTTTTTAGCTTTTTACATCCAAATCCCATATTTCACTGAGTAAATAGAGTTTTTAAAGTTCCCTTATCCTTTCTAGCTAGAAAGGATATTAAAATTAGACAGAATTGGGTTGTGGATTTTAATTCCTTTGAAAGACAGAAGACCTTCAAGACATGGACAGTGAAGTAGCCCAAAATAAAGTTGGACACCATTTCCCAAGCACAGATCTAAACGTTGGGCCCCTTCCAAAGTAATTCAAATTGTCCACTGATGATGTTTCATGGACACAAAGGCTGGGCCTTTTGGATGTTTTTCTAGAAGGCCGTTAGTGCTGGGGTTCCTAAACAGTCATACGTGAACTGCTCATGACACAGAAGCCACTGCAAAGTGGTGCAGGCGATAGCACACCACAGGGACCGCCTAGGCTGGCTACTCACAAAAAAATCAGTCTTCTGGACCTGGGGCTTTTAGTCTAGTGGATGGAGGTAGGATAGATCCAATGACATTAGAAATAGTCTGGACCATTTCAACAGTAATACTAATTAACCGCTGGAACATATGACACATGTTGATGGGGGACTCTATTATCACTGAAAAATTTTTAGATGAGCAATCAATTTAGGGAATTTCTCTATCTTGTCCAGAAGGTCAGACTGGCTTATCGCTGTTGCTGTTCTGGTTTTATTATCTGTGAGTCTTTATAACAGAGGTTCAGCATGTTTATTTTGGTCTCCCTTCAGTCTTACTATAAAACTGCTTTCATCACCATTCTCATTACAAAATTGACTTCCAAATACATACGTTATGTATACTGATCATCACAGGAAAACATATGGGAACAATATTTTCCCCTCTTATGAATCACACCTGAATTCCCTCTCACTCCCTTTTTACAAAATTACCATATACCTGGTAGTTTCAGTTTATCGAGTGCTCGTTTACATTAGCATGTGTACACATTTAGCATGTACAAACCCTAAACTGGTAATTAATGCCTGTCTAATTACTTGGAGAAGTATACTGGGAAGTTTATTACTTGTAAGAGGTCTGCATGTGGAGCATCTTCTCTTCCCATTGCCCCAACGCTGTCCTTCCTTGGCTCTGCACAAGCCTGCACTGTGAACTTTCTTTCAGAGGTCACTTTGTAAAATCACACAAACAAACAAGAGGAGGAGGGAAAATAAATAAGAAACAATTTTACATTTTAATATAACCTGCTTCTTCAGTGCTTCAGATCAGAAGTAAGCCTTGTTCGTCTAGTCACTGTATTAACAGCATTACCTGGGGGAGATCACAATCTCTTTTACGTTTGCTGTGGAAAAAATTGACAAAATATCCCCTTGTTCATGCATTTCTTCAGTTATTTGGAGAGATTCAAGGGAATCACAAAAAGTACATGCTTGCTTTTTATCCCTCTCCCTTTTCCCAGCCTCCACCTTGATTCATCTTGTTATAAACTTCAGTGGTTTAAGTGTGTTGTCTCCCGCTGAGCAAACGTAAAAGTGACAAGAGACAAGGTCGAGCTGCCCTTTGCTCCTCCTGATACACAAGCTATTTCATGTGTCTAAAGCTCTGGCTATAACAGGACTGGAAAAATATCAAAAGATATTAAAGTTAAGAAAACAAGTCACCAGGAGACTGTAACCTTCATCAAGTGGGAAAGCAAAAAGATTCTTATTTTTGGCTTTCCTGGTTGCTATGGACTTGTCTGAATCCACAAGGCTGTTTTAATGTTCTATTTTATTTCACCTGCTCTTGTTTGAAATGTTATGGTTTCAGAATTGAAAGCAATTTTTGTGAATTGATAGTTGAGAGACGCTAGAAGGTATGTGTGTGTACATGCGCGCGCCAGCCAAGAAAACCCTTAGCTGTCCCAGCAGAGAGACGATAAATACGACCATAAATGCCAATAGAAACAAAATGCTGAGTTTTTGCTGAAGATTGATTACAGAGAAGACCTCTGTGAAGATAGTGATTATTGGTCCCTCTTGGATATTTTATGCAATTGTACAAGCACATCAGGGCAGCACTTTGATTTTTACTTTTGGTGCATTCAAAAGATAGCAGCAATAGATAAAGAAATAAATGCATTTTGATAGTCTTTGTTTTGTCCACAGCAAATGCAGACCTGGAAAGAAAATCTATAGTTTTTTATTTTACTGCTGCCATTCCAAATATCTAGTAGATTTGAATGGGGAAATATATCTAGAGAGTGATATGCTGTGCTCCGTCACAGGTAAATAAACAAGTTTTACTAGTTGCTCTTACATCTAGATGTAGTATTTAATAGATATATTAAACAGTGATACAGCTGCCAGATATTCCAAGGAAATATCTTGTGTATCACACATAAGACTTACAATGTCATAACAGATCTATATTTTACTAATGGAAACAAGGCTTTCTTACATAAACTGCTCAGAGCTCTTGAAGCTCATTTTCTACCACAGTCATTTTTCCCATACTCTTCCCAGATGTTTTGCAATTATACCCAACTGCTGTTGCAAACAATACTGTGCCATACAAATGACCTTCATTTCCTAATGGTTGTGTTGACATGTGGAAGCAGGAAAGGAGATGTAAACTTGGGGTGGAGTAAGGCCTTGGCTGAAAAGACACAAGCAGAACTCTTTAATGGACCATGGTAGCTCTTCAAGCAAAAAGGATGCAGGGCAAGTACCATATCAAAAACAAGACTTAAGCAACTAAAGAGGACCCATGCAGATGAAGTGTTAATGCCTAAATGTAGAATTAAAAAGAGACAGACCCCCTCCATATTCACTACATCTTTATGGCAGCCAGGCTGTTTTCTTGAGACAGTGAGTTTTAGTATTTTCAGGAAGCAGAGAGAATGAGACCCAAGTCTCCTACATCTTTGGGCTATTATTGCTATTTATAGCCTTTACTATAAAAGACTCTACGTGTTGGAGGTGGATTTGAAATAATCTCTTTTAGAGAAGAATACATCTCAGCTTTTATCTTTCTTCTTCTCTTTAGGCAGCAGCAGGGGCACCTGCCCTGTGGGGAAAGTTTCAGGTCATGAGTCTGAGTACTGAGTTTTGGAGTTGGCCTTGTTACACCTGTTTAAATTAATCCCAGAGGATGTACCTACAGCAATGATTGACCTCTATTGCTGTAGCCCCGTGCTGAACCTCTTCTTCCTTCTCCCCACACAGCTGCAGTGACTGCTCGTGCAGCCATGTGGCCCTTCTGCAGAGACAAGCCAGTGGGGCTGGATGAAGGTCATCAGATGATCAGTCTCATTAATGAAGTTATTTGAGAATTAGTCCAACCAACTCAAATCAAAATTAATTCACCCATTCTCATGTTACAAGCCCACACGCCTGCTTTGAGAGGTTGTCTCAGCCTGAGTTTTGGAAAAATGTTCAGGGAAAGAAAAAAAAATCAAAGGTCTTGCTTGTTTAGCCAGCTTGTACAGGACTCAGCTCAAGTAGTGCAGTTACACAGTCAATCAACAGATGTCTCAAGTTTGGCTTTTCCAAGCCTTCATGTGAATTATTTCAGTCCAAGATATAGTCACACTAGCTGCTAGCACAGGGACAGAAACCATAATGCTCATGTAGCTAGACAAAATTAAATCTGGATTCATGCCCACTCTGAATCTTACAGAAGACAGGTATCATGCCAGCTTCCCTTCTGTATTGCAAAAGCACATTTTCATGCAGCTGTTGTCTTCTGCCCCTTTCTTGTCGATGTCAAGATGTAATAGCAGGGTTTTATTGCTGGCCCCTGGAACAAAATATTTATAGTCAGAGTACTCAAAGTACTAGAAGTTATTAGAGGCCAGAGAATGTAATAAAGAATGATCACAGTCAGCTTTAACTCTCTATGTATTAATGAGCCAAATGTCACTTCAAGTTGCAATTTAGAGAAGTGATTTGTTGACAAGAACACTAGCTTATAGGAAGAGTAGTAGAGGGGTTCATCCTAGAATTAACCTTTACTACAGATTTCCATCCATGGAAAATTTTACCTGCATGGAAACACTTTAAAGAGTGTTTCTCACAAATTCTTGAGTGAGCTTTTTGTTGCTTCATCATGAAAACTTTTTTTTTTTTTTTGTGCTTAACTGTGGAGACATTTATAACAGCTCAAAGTCTTAGGCTGTGGTAGATGGAAAACAAAGTTCTCCAGAGTGCTCAGTTCTCAATGACTTGTTGCCACATACTGACCAGACTGGCCATTAGCTTGAGATGTCTTTTCCAAGTCCAGGGCTCGAAAGGCCTCCATAATCTCAGGGTAAAATAGGCTTACAACAGCAGGCAGGCCTGAAAGCACTGTGTTTGGGGAATGTGTTTATCAGGCTGCTTGTGCTCCTGAAATGACGTGCCTGAAACTAAGAGAAATAGTCACAATTTCTGTGAGCTTCCTAATAGAGTCACATCTAAGTTCACTGACACTAATAAAACACCAGTCCTGAAAGCCAAAATGTTTTATCTTCCTTCCTGGGAATCTTGGGGAGAAATGGGTGAACCTTAGTTGAGTTCTTCTGAAACTGAGGGGAACACTTCAACAATGTGTCTTCTTTACTGTTATCTTTTTCTTATTCATGTAACCAGCCTCTGAAACTTCCACAGGGCTTTGGGATGGATGAACTTGGTCTCTCACAGAAGTTTAGTTCAAGGCACATGCATGATCAGAGTCCCAAGGTACCTAACAGTTTGCTGTGGGGTGGATTTCATAGGGGCTGAGTAAGACATTAAACACCCTTGCATCAACACCTCGGTGAGAACCTCAATTTCTTGAGACCATGCCTACATAGGAAATTTTTTGAAAATAGGCAGAGTGGCAAAGTCCAGTGAAGACAGAGGATGAAAAATGGATCAGATATCAAGGAGAGTAGAACAGATGAGAGAAAAACTAAAAATGCGGAGCAAAGGGAGGATCTGAAGAAAATTCTTTCTGATATAGCACTCAATAATAAATAAAATATGTACTACCACAATATGCTATAGCAACCTGGCTTTGGGCTGTTCCTTCTGTATCTGATATAAACAAAGTTCCCACTGCTTATTAAATTCATCATAGCCATGCCTCTGCTGCCTGGAGCTACCTGGTCTCCTCAAATACTTGTGTTACAAAACTGCTTCAGGGATTTCATTTCTAGTTGTTATCAAGATCTGCTTTCATCAGGGTTTCAGATCAAATCTAATCATCATGCTAATGAAATGCTATCTTGACTGTACACTGTATGCTTTGCTCATAGCCACTATTTATTTTCTCCCCCAAAAAAGCCCATGAGAACAGTTTTCCAGATGTAAGGAAGAAATATCACCATTACCAAGGCCCGCAGATCTTTCCATCAGTGTTGGGTCACTGTAGGTATTTCTCTGCTCACTGGCACGTTGTCAATCACACTGCAACATCTGAAGCTCATGCTAAGAAATCACTGAAGCATGCTCCCTGCAAGTTTGATACCTGAATGTAGCTCGAAACTTGCTCACCTGTGTGAGCTAGTCCTGCCACACAAGTTATGAGCAGCAGAACATGCAAATTGTAAGGCGTGGTGTGTTCATTCTTCATTACACAGATGTATTCCCAGTGTCAGTGGGTGACACTAGCAAAGGACCTAGATAAAATGTGGAGTGTCTACATACATTTAGGCACCTTAATTAAGACTTCTCTTTCTATTGGTTGCACTGAAGCTTCCTCTTCTCTGCTGTGAGAGACATCAACAGTTTCTGCCTTGTCACACTACAATTGTGTCATTATCGGGTGAGTCTATGAAGGCTGTGGCCTTCATAGCACCACGGGTGCCTCCAGTGAAAGGGTTGCGACCATGTGGCTGTGCAACCCAGAGAAGGGCTGGAGTTATTCCTTTATCACAAAACCGTCTACAATAAAGTTGTCCAGGCAAAGGGCACATTATCCCTGACAGTCAGTCCTCTTTAATAGACAGAAGAGTAGTTGATCCTTTTTCTGATGTCCCCAGAGTCCACGTGGGCCATGGAATGGCCCCTCTGCTGAATTTCCAGGTCTTGATGCCAGCACAACAATATTGTTCTCTTTAAGACCACTTTGTCTTGGGCAACCTTCCAGTCACCTCCTACCAGTGTGGGCAGAAGAGCTCAGTGCTCTGCTGTTCTGGGGACAGCATCTCATGAAGCTATGGCTGGATTCACTCTTCTCTCTCTCGGAAATGTGTCCCTCTGGATGGCAGATACAGGCTTTGAGTGACACAGGATGGACTCAGTATTGGCAGGGCTAGGAGACTAAGCACCAAGTCAATGGAAAGGACCTGAAGGCACCAGCAGTGGGGATAAGTGACATTTGCTTATGGCTGTAACAGTGCCCAAGGGAAGGCAATTGCACAGCTGTGTTAGAATAAGGACAGCTGCAAAAACAGATGCTCTGTGTTCTTGGTCCAGTATAAAAAGAGGCTAAGATTGACTCTAAATAAAATGGAAGGTAGGGCTCTGGATAAAAACAAGCTCTGTTTTCCACAGCGGAAAAAGCCCAACTAAGAGGATGAGTCAGTCCGATTAATGAGTCACAGGAAGGGAATAAAGATCACATAAATTCTCAGTGACATATGGCACCGTTAGACTCAGACTAAAGCTGCAATGTCCAGACCTAGTTGGGCTTCCTGATTTTTGGTGTTTCTAAACCTTCGGATTGGTATAGCCAGTAGGAAATACCAGGCACAGAAACTGAAGAATGTCACAACAGATGGAAGCAAACCTGTAGGATAACCACAGTCTGTCAACATTTCACAGGTAGGATCAGGGGCAAATGGACTCACTTGAATCTCTATTTTTAATTCTCTGTTGAATCTTTCTATGTTTATAAGAATTGCACTTGCAAGCAAAATAGACATTTTTCTGAAACATTTTTAGTCCTGAAAAAAAATTAATTATACTTTCCTTTCGTTACTCACTCAAAAATGCTTTAATTTTTTTTTTTAGTAGAAAAAGAGGTTTGAAACATTAAAATCCATTTTCACCCTCCAACAAACCAAAACCTTTCAGCCACAAAGATACTGTTTCCAGTTTCTAAAAAAAGAGACAGGGCTGGGACTGAAGGAATAAACAGAGAAAACCAACCAAACAACAAACAAAAAACTACTTTGGTAACATAGTATCTACAGGCTTCTGTCTCTCAGACACACTGGGGCTTAATTTTCCTCTCACGTGCAGATGTAAATCAGAGACAATTCCACTGAAGATGGTGGAGTTGCTCTGATGAGAAAATTATGGAAGATTGTAACAGAATCAGGACTTTTCTACTTAAAACGAATCCGTTAGACTAAGAGTGTTTTTTGCAAAATTCAACCACTTTTCTCCCTCCAGATCCTTGCAACAATCCAAACTCTGGTTAGCCCTTACAGCTTGGATGACCAGCTGAACTAAGACTTCCAAAGATACAACGCAGAAGGAAGCTTCAACAAAAAAATAATTTCATCTTCAGAAAAAAATGCATAAAAACCCTCAGAACGAGGGTAGAGAAACTTTCATGTTGTCCTGGTGCAGATTACATATGGTGGCAGTGATGGGCTTGATAGGATTTAGGGGCATTCTGTCCCGGGTAGGACAAAAAAATCATCAAACTGCACTTTGCAATATGGATGCTGTGGGAGGCTCAACACCGAGCTACGCTTTGCTGACAAGCTACCTGCTGGCATGATTTTTTAATGCTAGACAGAATATCAGAGAACTCTATCTTCTTTCACACTCTCCCTCCTTGCACTCATGTATGCAACATTTTTACTAACTCACGGTATTTTCTTTTCATTTGCAGTTGAAAGCAGAAATCAGTTTTGTACTCCCATGGAACTCTTCAAATTCCCACCCAAATTATTCCAGAGCTGATCTTCTAACCCAGAGGGGCTCTGCTGGCAATATTTCCATCGAACATCATTTATATTCCCACTGAGTTCAGCGATAAAGCTCTCCCATCTGAATGACTGAGGTCAGCACAGAACACTACCTTGCTGAGACAGTCCATTCCCAGTCAGCTTCGTCTGTAGTTACCAAGTTAGCTGTCACGCTGTTACGAAGCCACTCTCATTTGGATCCTCTCATTTGCCTGCTGAAGTATAACAAATTATTTTTCTCTTCCTCTTGCTTTTTTCCAAATTATACACAATTGCTGAAAGCTAAGCAATGGCTTTTTTGTGAACGTGCAATTGAAGTGGGATCCCTGGTACTAGTTATTATTCTGTTTCAGTAATGGTCATACCTTGAAAAGCTAAAGGAAAGCAACAGAGCATAAAAGAGAAGCTCAATGAAGCAGAAAAGGTTTGATATGATATTCAAAGCTCATGTTCTGTTCAGCGGACAAGGTGGAAGACTATCCTATCCAAATATCAGTGATAATATACCCTCCTTATACAGATCTGGAAATACAGCTCCTAAATATTATTTTCTTCTTTCTGAGCCATGAAAACCCAGATTGTGCATTAAGCACTAATGACTTCTTTCATCAGTTATTAACCACAAGGATTACACAGGGCCATTTGATGAAGAAAGGAGAAAAGGGTGCTGGGATTCACAGGCCCTGACTCTGCCGTATCACACTCAGCATGGTCATGGGGTTCGGAAATCCCACAGGCTAAGATTAAACCAGAGAGGTTCATCTGAGCCTCTGCTGAGAGCCAAAGGAAGGAGGGATTTCTTCTGAAAGGAATTTAGAGCATTCAGAATGAGTTCCTGATTGGGCTTAGCCTCTAGAAGTGGCCATGCCTCTCCTCACCAACTATAGACACAGGCTTGTATTTGACCTTTACCCCGAAAAACAAAAACATGAGAAACTGGTCTTCTGGCTACTTCTGTCAACAGGATTTTTTCTGCCTTCTGAAAGGCAGATTAACTCTTTCTTTGCTCATACTCTTTTCAGGCATGTAACTGCAGGCTACTTCTGGCACCTGGTCTGTCCCTTGGTTGTATCTCACAGACATCTGGCCGTTTGTGACTATGGGTTGTGCTGTTTGTTGTTCTAGAATCAACTTGAATCTAGAATCAACCTGTGGTGGTCTTCACCTTCACTGAGAACACTGCATAGTTTCCCATTTAGCCTGACTGATGTCTCTGACATCCTTCTTTCATTCTGGAATAATTTGCACTTGTGCCTGTAACATAATGTCTTTAAAGAACTGACAGCTTTCTGGATTATTTTTTCCCCTTAGAATTGTGTTTTATGAGCTCCTGCTCCCCAGTTATCAGGATGCATTGATGCCTGTCATCTTGAAGTCCCTGTGTGTATACTTCATTATCCTGCCAGAGTCAAGAATTTGCACAGTCCTTGGACACTCCCACGCAAACTGCCTTCCCCCTTCCTATTCTCCACCAATTGCTCCCTCTTGGTTAGTCAGAGGTGGGAAAGCCACCTGCATAACCCGTATTGAAAGACCCTGTTACCCACACATTGTAAGAGGTTGCCGGACAGTTTGTGCCAGGTTACATATTCCTAATGCTCCCTAACCCAGTTCCTGGGATCGGTGTCACTCCTCTTTTCATTACACAGAACCTTCCAGTTAAGTTTAGCCCCATGTATCTCCAGTGCCACAGACACAGGGCACAGCAGCTCCTCCCTTCCTAGGCCTGGGCAATCCTGTATTAATTATTTTTTGTATTAATACGCTAGATAGTGGAATTGTTCCACCCAATGTCTCTTATGCCAGATTTGGCATAATTTAGAGCACTTAATCTTCCTTTGGACAGATTTCCTGGCCAAATCTCTGATAATTTTAATGAATTGCTATCAAACAGATAAAGAAAACTTTTGCCAATTGTTAATCACATGGCTTAATACAAACTAATATTATCTGCAGATATTACAAAGATGAGGACAGCATGAAAATGCACATGAAATGAAATGACTGGGCAAATAGCCACAAAATGAAACTACTAGGCATTGCCACTGACTGGATTTAACCCCCCTTTTTAAAAGAACTTGTGGGATGGCTATAGACTCCCACTCCTCAGGAACAGAGAATCAAAACTATTAGGATTCAGGAGGTAAACTTCTAGGAGGAACGTTGCTCCCTGACCATCTCCTTCACTGTTTCTTCTGTCCTTTCTTGAAACATCTGGTAGTGGCTAGCACAGGCAGCCTGGGACTGAGAGTTCAAGGTCACAGAAGGTGAAACCTTGTAGTGCTGTGGCTTATTTGCACCAGTGCCCATGCAAATCTGAGTCACACAATACTTAAAACATTATTTCAGCCACATCTTCTTGCTACCTATTTCTTATAGGGAAATTTAAACTTTGTTATTCAATCCTGGTTGAGATATTGATAAATGTATGTATTAATTTACTGTTTCAGCTGTGTATTTTTTTTAGTTAATTACATAGCAATTTAATTTATCTTTTGTCAATTTGTTTTTCCTCAATAAATGATCTGCCAACAATACATTATTGTTAATTAGCTTGCAGCAAGTGTCTCTAAGAATGTAAATCAAATGCTTATTTGAGCCATTAATTGAAAAGGAGAGATCATTGGAATTCATATTGTGTTATTCTTGGGGTTTTTGAGTTTTCTTACTCTGAAAGGATTATGACAAAACAATGCCTGCAGCAAGGAATTGACAAGACACTCTGATAATCAGAAAGAAACAGAAATGTACAAAAAAGACATAACTATATATATGTATTTTTTTTTAGCAGATTATAAACGCCAGGTAGATAAAACAAAAGGAGAACTATAGCTGAAAATTTCATTTCTTGATGAATGGAAAAAACAAAAGCCCGTCTCTCTCCATGCATTCTCATACTTTTTTATATGTATAAAATTATTATTTTTTGTTTTTACATTTAGGGAACAGTCATCCTGGATATATTTACATGACAAGGTGCAGAAAACCAAGACACTCCAATTGAAGAGTGTTCAAACCAGGAGAGAAATGAGAGAATATTCAGGAATTAAGTCTGGGTTCCGGTATCATTCTGCTGCATGCAGCGTTTTGCAGCTGCTGGGGCAAAATCTGGATCACTGTCCGAGGCTATATTCCACCTAAGCCTGTACCCCTCTCCTTGGACTTTGCTCCAAGGTACTTTGACCCCTATGGGTATGATGACATTTTTCGTAGCCTTTTAGCAAAAATCCTTTATGGCAAAATCCTCTCTAGTACTTGACCACTCTCTTTCCTAAATTTAATGGAAGAACTCTATTTTACCTGCTTCTTATCCTACAGCATTAATTCAGATTGCAGGAATATCAAATCCTGAAAAAGTATATGCAGTGTCATTTTGTTTTATTTCCTCTACGGTTAATTACAGCAAGTTTTTCAGGCTTTAAATGTCACCTTAAACAAAACTCTTGCTGATCACATTTCAGTCAGTGAGGTGTTTGGGGTTTTTATTACATTTTGTAATCACACAATTCCCTCTATTTCAAGCAAAGCATCAACGGCCCATCTGGCACATAAACAATAGTTCAAGGGAAAACCATTGTCTTACAATAATGAAGCAGGAAGCATTTTTAACCTTGATGTTCTGGGGTGTGTGAGCACTTCTCCATGAAAAGAGTGCTTATGGGAAAACCTCTTGGTAGTTCAGATTTTCTGAGGCATTTAGTACAATGGTCTCCCAGAGGAACCCCATCTTCATAATTATCTTTACTATTGTTTCTTTGTGCCATGTGTCACCCTATTGCACTACTCCACCTGTAGTGTCCTTGATCGCTGTGTGGCTGCATGACAAACAGCGTCAGGTACACATTATGTAGGGGAAGGTTTGCTTAATGAGGATTTCTAATGAAATGTGAAGGAATCATTGTTTTTGAAACAATACATCTTGCTGTACTGAGATGAGGGCATACTACAGCAGCGTTTTGTCACCCATTGCTTTCTGCAGTGTCACTGTGGCTGTGATCATCAGTGACTTGATTTCAGATTTACTGTCACTGAACGGACAGAAGTTCTTCATTTCAAAGGGCAGAACGATTAGGGCCTGAGAAGCAAGTTATGAAAAATATTACAAGAAAGACTTAATGAAAATGTCGTAGAAGTGAAAGACCTGGAGAAGAACTGATCAGGTTCATCTAGGAAGTTTCATTTCCCAGAACAGGAGTGCTCTTTGCCATTTCTGTCATGCATTCCTATGAGATCAGCATCCCCTGAGTCCTGCCTGCATCATCTGTCAAGACAGCAGTTGCTGTTCAACTGCTAATGGCTCGCTGTGCAACTGCTTCTCACCCCCAGTCAGTGCTCTAACACACATTTAGCTCTGCTGAAGTCAAGAGCTCACCGCTAAGATAGAATGTCCTCACAGCCCTGGCATTTGACTCATAGTCAGATGACTACAGGTGCAGATTAAACACTCAGCAAAAGCTCCCTGCTACTTTCAGGACCTAAATCCCACAACCGAACACTAGTAAAGTGCTTAAAGCCCCCATTCAGATGCTGCCTAATCCAGTTTCCAGTTGCCAGCTGAGGCACATCAGGGATGGGTACACTTTGGAGGTGTACCTGCTCTGACACGGGTCCTCCTCCCAAAGAGGTACCTCCTCTTACATGGGGTGCCGCCTTCCGAAAGGGCATCTGCAGCTGGGTTTCAAACAGTGTCTCCTTGCACAGATGCCCCCTCCATTTCTCCATTTTCTCCTCTCACACCTCTTAATGTGTCTCTTCATCTCTTCACTGTCTCATACTGTGTGTTCTTCTGCCCCTTTACGCATCTCCTTTTGTGTCTCTCTCCCAGGGGATGACTCTTTCCTAGGTCTTTTTGCAGAGGCACCATGTGCTCCTGTGCCTGGCTGAAGTTCTGGCACATAATGGGTTCGTTTAATCTGTTTTCAGAGCTGGCTGGAACTGCCTGTGACTGGCACAGGCCCAACGGGAGGAATACGGAGAAGGACGGCTTCCTGTTTTCCTGTGGGATTTTGTGTGTCTCCCTGCTTAGCAGCTGTGATGCTGCAGAAGTCCTGCAGCCAATATTTATGAACTATGGAGGATATTACCAGCAGAAGTGTAGCACCAATAACAAAGATGCTGAGATTCAAAGCAACTCCCTAAGAAGCTCACACCTGGAGGTTGTGCTCTCACGGTACGAAAGCGGGTGAAGTGGGGGCTTGAAGGCAGGTCAAACAGTGCTGCTCTGTGCCAGGAGGGCCCAGGGAGGTCAAGGCTTCTGCACGGCATGCTGCTGCATGGCACATATGAGCACTTTGGTATCAGAAGACTTTTGGTGCTTCGTGGCTTAGGCATCTGCAGAGCAATGATTTTGAGAATCTAAACATTGTACTGGGGTACCCAGCATTGCTGGGAGCGAGGAATTAAACCATGGCTATTTAGACCTGCTTAGAACTTTCAACAATCCAACTAGGTGATTGCCTGAACCTTGCACTGCTTATGTGGCTTTCAAACAACTGCCTTGGCCAGGAGATGCCCCAATTTTTTTTTTTTTTTTTTGAGACTGGTCTAGTATTTCTATAGGACTAGAAGAGTTTGGTATTCAGCTGCCTCTGATCAGCAGCTGTATCCAAACACCCAGATCATCTCATTTGACAATATCAGTGAACAAAGGGTACTATTAATCGCCCACCCCAGGTCCCTCCTAAAATTTCATTCCTTAGGAGCATTGGCTTTTAACTTTAAGACAAAGAGACAATAGAAGACAGAAGGACCTACAAGGAAGCTGGGAGGGACTTTTACAAGGGCCTGTAGTGACAGGACAAGGGGGAACGGGGTTAAATTGAAAGTGGGGAGGTTTAGATTAGATATCAGGAAGAAGTTCTTCCCAGAGAAGGTGGGGAGGCCCTGGGACAGGTTGCCCAGAGAAGCTGTGGATGCCCCATCCCTGGAAGTGTCCAAGGCCAGGCTGGATGAGGCTTGGAGCAACCTGGTCTAGTGGACGGTGTCCCTGCCCATGGCAGGGGGGTTGGAATTAGATGGTCTTTAAGGTCCCTTCCAACCAAACCCATTCTATGAGTCTATGATTCTATGAAAAGAGGAGGAACACTGTCACATAACAAATGGGCTTTTCTCTGTCAGCCAGTCACACTTCTGTGGGGAGACTCAGATACAGAGAAAGCAATTGATGCTCGTGGCAGACACCAATGAAAAACTCAGCCAAGTCTTTGGGTTTTTTTTGAAGATGTTTCCTCAGGACATTAATGGAAGCATGTCTAAACAGGACTAGCATTGGCAACAGCAACTCGAGGTAAGCAAAGGGACAGATTCCTATTAGGGATATATGAAAAAATTGCCCTTTTAAGTCCAAGGTGAAGGACAGTTCGGAAATTGCTCTTCTTCTTCTGCAAGTACAATTTTAAAAAATAAATAAATCTGATTAAAGTTTAATTTTAAGAATGCCCTCTGTTTTCAAATTCTTGATTGAATTACCCTTTAAAAATTAAATTGTAATCCTTTAGGAGTTATTGATTTAGAAGGAAGAAAATGCCAATAGTACCATTCTGGCCTGAAATGCTGCCCATCAAATTGACATAATGCTTTCAATTTGCTTAAATAACTCATTTGATCTGACTTATTCTCATGGCTGGCTTTTACAGCATTCAGTATCCACTTAGTAAGGCAGAAAGAAAGATGTAGGGGGGCTCATCCTCAGCTGTGCACAGTGAAAAATGTGCAACTTTGGCACAGAACGATTCCTTGATATCCCTGGCTACAGAGACACCCTCTCTTAGCAACTGAGCATGGACATAAGGGCCTCCTCATGGCCCTTAGGGTCAGTGGTGTCCCAGAAACCCCTTGGGATATGTCTGTGAGTATTGAATATTCTTTGTTGAAAGGTGGCTGTAGAGGCCATAGGAAAAAAATTGCCCTAGTGCAGCCCTGGAGCTGTAGAGAACATGCATGTACCGAGGTGGACAATGGCACAGAGAAGGCATCTGGCTCCTTTTGGCTTCCTACCCACCCACCTAGCTCCCATATCTGAGACCTGAATGACTATGAATCAGAGTCAAAACATTCCTCTCCCTTTCTTCCTTGTTAAATTACACCTCCAGCAACAGTGAAGGCATCACAAAAGAAGAAATAAACCTTCCATTATGTTTTGCAGGAGTCTCAGCTCATTTTTGAATTAAAACACCAACATGACAAAAAAGTCAGAATGAATAGAGCTACCAAGATATAAACATGGTGTGTATAATTCAGATTCCCCATGCGAACAAAAGGTTGCAGCTCTCGAATAGAGGCACTGTTGAGAAAGCACTTGAAAAAAAGGATGAATCAATTAATGCTTTTGATAGTTTGAATGTCCCGCTATCTAAAAAACAAGCACCGCTTTAATAGTGAGATAATTCAGTTTACTGAATCCAATTACATGTAATTGGCTTTTTCCCTTCCCCCCCCTCCTTTTTTAATTGCTGTTGGAACCAGGGCTCTGATGCACTTCTGCTGGCTCTGCCAGATGTTTGTGTTACTGGTGCTGCAAGGGCATGCTAGGGATCACAGGATTCAATTAACATCAGAGGTGCAGCCTCCAGCCTCAATGGCCACAAACACATCAGCGACTTGTAACTTTGCAGTCCTGGATGGAAAAGTATTTATGAAACGCAGCCAAAAAACCACTCATGAAAGTTCCCAAAGAGGCAAAATATCTGTTACACTTCCCCTTGCTTCTTTGGGAGAAAGCCTCTTTGCCTTGGTATGATGCTTGTGTTCTGGGACATAAGGTTTTTAATCCAGCTCACAGAAAATTGTGCTGTGGCAGCCAAGGGCACTGGAGGCTGGGCAAGTCTAACAAGCTTTGCGTACCTTTTTGTACGCAAAACCTTGTGTACCTTTACCTACTTTTCGGTAACGTCTGCTTGCTTGCCCAGGACCTCTGCTCAGCAGGACTGCGTCTGCCTTTCTGGAAGCTTTCCAGCCTGACCCTCCCAGGGCCTCCAAATCCTCTCTGTAGCAGAACTACCAGTGTGCCTCAGTCTTCATCAACATAGGGACAGCTCATGTTTGTAAGCTCTGGAAATGTTCCACCCACTGCTGCTGACTGCATTATAAGTATAAGGATATACCAGTTTGCCCCCCCAAAATTAGTGGTTTTTGGGTGCATTATGCCTCCAGAGCTGCGAGTATCCTGCAGAGGTTCTGCTGCTGGCTCTGGCTCCAGCTCCTCTCACGCACAATGCCTCAGTTCGACAACAGGCAGGCAGGGAATGCGTACTCATGGCTACCTTGGGTGCTGTCTGGGAGACACTGAGCTGGGGCCTCCTTGGCCATGTAAGAGCAATGGGTCAGAAGGTGCATGAACTGCAGCTCTTCTGGGACATTGCAGAAGTTTTCAAGACTGATTGTTGCCTTTTTTATGCAAAACCTGCTCTCCAAGTTTTACAGCAAACATGTTCTTTTGTTTTAATGGAAACAAGGAAAAAATATTTGAAACCTATTTCCTTAATAAGATGATCATATTGATGGAAATACTTCCCCCTGGCTTATTCATCTGCGACTTTCCCCTCCGTGCCCATTCTCTACTGTGCAGCATGTGAACAATCCCCCACTGAGTGAACAGTAGCTGGATGGGAGGAAGGCAGCATGCTGGAAATGCCGGGTGTTGCTATTAGCGTAGCAGTGATTGACAAGATGATTCACGCAAGCAGACGTAGCTGGCAAAGTACTGTCAGATGCCCAGGGATGAAAGGTGCTCCAAGCATGCAGAGTGCTGCTCTGAATTATCATCAGCATCTAGCAGCCAGGGCACAATGCTGCGTGTTGAGTCACAAAATCCTAACTTATGGCTGGACAAACAACCTGGTACAGGAGAGCACGTGCTGGAGGATGAAACAGGTGCTCATTGCAGTTCAAACAAACTAAATCCCTCTCCCCTGCTCTTTCCTGTATTTACAGTTTTTCCCCTCCTTGTCTTGCAAATTCTGAATGCTGCATGCTACTGTCACCCCAGGCTCATTACCACTCCAAGAATGCAATGGGAAATTTGATTTAATTAGCCGCTAATGGAGAATTAAAGAATTTAACCCAGGAACTGATGCATCCATGCAGTCTTGGAGGGTGGCTAATCTGTATTCAACTGACTTTGTGCCTGAATTTCTCAACAACCTGAGCTCAAGGGATTTGGAGGGATGGGAATAACAGCAATTGACAGCCCCGTCCCTCCAAAGACACAGCAGTTTTGGCACCATGCCCAGCAGAAACACTGCCACACCATTTGGCTGGTCTTCTACGCCTTGCTGTTGGATGCAGAAGGAAGGGAGAAGGGGCCTTGCACGCACAGGGGCTTGCTAACACGGTCCTCTGCATCTCTCCCTCTGTCTGCTCAGAGCTGAAGGGTAGGGACGAGTGGTGTCTCCTTGCAGCTTTTAGAGATATTTCTCCATCTGCGAATGGGGCATCTCCACTGGGCAGTCCCAGGAGAAGACTCTTCTCCCTTTGCTCTGGGGACTGGCAGGTGGCTGCAAAGTTGGTCTTTGCCAGCAGCTGAAAGGTAAACACAGGCATTGTGTTTTCCCGCCTTGTGCTTCAGTGCTGCTCTTTGGAAGCAAGAGAAATATGAATGGGAAAAGATGATCTGAATTTCTTCAATCCTCCAAAAGAAATGAGCTCCAGGACAGTTTGAATGTGGGGGGAAGAGTTTGGGTCATTTCCTGTTTAAGTCTAATGGGGTCATCCACTTCTGATTTTTAAGATCTGAGAAGAAATGTAGAACATTGTGAACCAGTTGGGAATCCAACTCAAAGCTCCTTCCAAACTCCTCCATTAGTTTTAAGACAGATGCTTTGCAGGATGAGTACTAGCCATGGGGTTAGAAGCTATAAATACAGCGTGAGAGACCTCCAGGCTGCTTTGCAGTTGAAGGCAGAGTTGCTTTTGTAGTAGCTGCAAAGTATTCCTCCAAAGTTATATTCAAAGAAAAAAGTTCCTTTCTTACCTGGGCTGTTAAGAATATTCTTTTCACAGAATGTGTCTTTGACATCGTCCGGGTCAGGTGATTTATCCCATGCCCCGTGTTGCGGCTGTAGATTGCCTTTTGCACTACCTCTTTTCTCCCGGCCACACCCACTTCGAACAGGATTTTGTACATGATTAGTGAGAAGCTGCTAAGTTGAATGCCAACAGCTTTCCATGTTTATTCCTCTGAAGTGTTAATTCAGTATGGGGAATCTCAGGTTTCTGAAAAGTCTGTCCAGTATATTGGTTCTGCAAATTTAATCTATTATTGTTTTATGATTTCATCTGTAACTTCATTACAAAGGAATTGCTTTTAAGAATTTGGGAATGTCCATGCAGACAGGGAAAATCTGTTTGTCCTTTCCTTCCCTGCACTGCTGCACTTTCCACAGAAAAGAATGACTTTCACAGAAGGTCAGTGTGACTCTAGACACACAAAGTGCTTAGGCTCTGGCAAGTTCTCACTTTTACAGGCTTTGGTTAGCACTACCTGGACACAACCCTCATGTTCTGAGGAATCTGATGTTACACAGTCCTGAGCAGTCTGAAACACCAAGACCTCTTGGCTCCGAGTGATTCCTGAACACCATGAGACAATGATCTTGCTTGGGGCTGTGTCTTTTGTAGGAACCAAGCTCTTTGTTCCAGTCTGTTTCCTATCTTTAAGCAAATTATCTATGCAGTGATGTGTTGTCTTATCCCATGGCTGCTGAGTTTCCCTAAAAGCATTTGACAGGAGACCTTGCCAGGAGCCTTCCAGTGATCCATGCAGACCACTGTGAATGGATGCCTCTTCCCTACATGCCTTTGAACGAGGTTCAAAGTTCAGAGAACTGGGTTCAGTTCCCTTTCAAAAGACACTGTGACTCTCCTGACGACTTCCCACGTCTCCCCTTGCCCTGTTCTTTATCCCATTTCATATTGTTGCAACCCTCAGGGTGCCCAAGGTGTAGACCCCTCTACAGACTTGTATGCAAGTGTCCTCAGTGCAGACAACTTACCACGCAACAGAGGTGACAGGCAATAAGGGAACAGGAACTCTAAGTGGCAACTTTCGGCGCTCACTGGCCTTTCAGCTACGCTCTCCAGGCTGAGCTCTGCAGGCCTGGAGATCCACAGGCTGCTCTGAAGAGGTTTTCAGGAAGGTGACTAGGAACATCATCCTACTGGCAGCAAGCTTAGATCCACTGGTCAGGGGCCTGTAAACGAAAATGGTCAGAGATCTCCAAAACAAAGAACTTGAAAGATTGCTGAAGAGCAGTCATATTCCCTCCCACCGACTGGAATGTTTCTTCCTCTTCAATTTTTTTTAAGCCACATTTCTCAAAGGTACCTTTCATGCAGTAACACCCTTTTCAAGATATGACACTGGATCTCATTGTCTTTTGAAGTCTTCAAGGTGGAGTTTATTATTACACAGTATATAAATGCAGATAGTATCTGGCACAAAACAGCTTTGATCATAGCTGGGCCTTCATATACTGCCATGTAATGACAACTATAATAATAGTACAGCATATGAGATTAGAATGTGGCTGTTCTGATCCAGAATCTGGATTGGGCTGCTCATTCACAGCTCCTCAGAGCTGACCTGAGACACAGGGGTTCACAAAGATGCTCAGGGAGCAAGAAGGCTGAACAAACGTTCCTGTGCTTGTGTGGCAATACCCAGAGCAGAGAGCCGCTGGGTAGCCGCCGCAGATTGCCTGCCCGCAGAGCTGCACACCTCCCTCGGCTCATTACTCACCCGAGTATTTATACTTCAGTCTGGCACACCCGCTGCTGGGGAGATGAATTGCCATAAGTCATCTCAGCCAAAAGAAAACAATTAAAGGAGAAATGGGCAGCTTTTTTTATTTTTTTGCTTTCCATCTTGCAGTTTCCCAGAGGACGGAGAGTGCTACGAGCTCTGCAGAGCCCTGGGTGGCAGCAGAGCCCTGCGGCTTCCCAGGGCAGATTCAGCTTTTTGCGGCACCGTGCAAGTGGCCAGGCTCGGTTGTTCAGTTCGTGGATAGTGCTGATATTGCTTGCTGGGACAAATTATATTAAACTAGGGAAAGTCGTTTACTGGGTAACTCAGTATATCAGCCCAAAACATTTTGCTGGTGTTTGTTCTACCAGAAACCAGACCAGCCTCTACCAGAAATGGAACTGGCCAAAAAATAGATTTTCTGACCCGTGACAAATACTTTCCCCTCCAAAATAGGGAAACCAATACCCCTGGAATAATTTCCTCTCCTGAAAAGTTCCAGGAAATTTCATATGGAGGCAGAACACTAATTTCAGATCAGCCTGAATTTTTTTCTTCCAAAAGTTAATTTCAGTTGTGAACATTTTTATCTGAAAATACGTGAATTGAGGCAATTTTCAGACCCAGCTGGACAAAGCCCTGAGCAAAAGTGTCAACTGAATGCCCCCAAGCAGGAGGTGGGAGCAGATGACCTCTCGACATCCCCTCCCACCTGGATTATCCCTCCCTTCCATGGTGACGACGTTCTGACATGACCTCAAAGGCGGCACCATTTTCTGTGAGCAAATGACACAGCATTTTCTGCAATTTGGGTCCCACATGAGAGGTACCCAAACCGCCTAAGTGCATGTGATGTCGGTTTTTCCGCCGGTCCATCTCCCGTGCCCCCCAAGCCACCCGCAGTGTTGACACCACTTGGTCACCCCCGTGGCGCCTTGCACCTGCCGTGTGGGCCGCA
>NW_010260565.1:0-10717 GCF_000690775.1 Eurypyga helias
GCATTTGATCCCACCATCCAATAACTTCATTCGTTGCCTTGCAGAGTTTTAAAGTTACTTGAAAAGTGTTTCTTGTTTCTTTAAGAAGACAATGAATGATTTGCTAAATGATTTGCTGGTTTTGGTGGAGGGAGGGGCTGAGAAAGTACACCCAGCGTGGCCCAGTGTTAGCACCTCCTTTATGGATTTGTTGTTGGCTTGAGCCAGTACAACTGCATGTATCTGCAGAAGGCGTGATACGCATGTTCTTCTGTTGTGTTTGCTCTTGCAGTCATGCGGTTCTGTGGTCAATCAGATGGGCGTGCTGTTGGCAGCAGTGTCGTCAGAGGGTGGGTTAAGTTGGCAGGAACACTGGGTAAGGGTGTAGTTGTTACAGGTAGGGAGATGTGTTGGATAGCAGCTGCCTGCACAGGGCGGTCCTACTTCTGGTGCTTGCTGTGTGCCTGCAGTGATGATGGTGACCTCATGGTTGGTCTGCTCAAAATAATAAACCAGCAGAAAAATAAAAATCCACAGAGGACTATTCCGGTTTTGCCAGTTTAGCTCCCTGGCCCACATCAGGATCAGATATTCTGCCAGTGCTGGTGCAGGAAGAGAATAAAATACACAGGGAGGAAGGGGATCCCTACTCATGTCACCAACTAGTTTTGGGTTGATTTAACTGTAAAGCCAGATCGCAACATGAGAGGAATGTATGTAAACAGTCCAACCTCCACGGTAGGAAGACATCTCTTGAACAGGAGAGGCCACTATGTCAGTACGATCCGCTGAGCGAGAACAGCCCAGAGATTAGTATGTTCTGAAACAAAACCTCTGTTTGAACTTCTGCATTCATCTCAGTTGGCATCCCTGCCCCCAGGATACAGAGTTATGACAGACGTCAGATGTGTCAATTCCAGTTTCCCTAAGCTGTCACGTAGAGAACACAGGGCTTGCCTGGCAGTGCCAGTTTGAGGAGTTCCCGCTTTCCTTGCTGCTCGTGCCGCCGCAGTAGTGGCCTACTCTAAGCTGAGCTGCTGATCGGTCCAGTTTGCAGCGTTGCTGCAGGGCAGAGGAAAAAGGGAAAGCAGAACTCCTTAAGCTTGAGTTCTTGCAGAAATCCTGTACAAGTATGGTCACATTTTCAAGACATAATTCTTAGTATTTCCTTATTATGAGGCGGGGCAGGATTTCCCAGATGCCAGTTTGCATGAGCGAGGGACACACACCCACACCCCCTTTTAGATTTGCTGGGGAGAGGGCTCTAATCACCCCCAGAATGCCAAGTCCCTTTCTGTAGGTCAGCTCTGAAGGAGGAAGGAGGAGATGATAGAAGGGCGAGTTTTCAGACATCTGGAGCAGCAGAGACCCTCAGCTTCCAACTCCCCAAGGAGAACTTGGATTCTTCTTCAGTAGGTTTTGCAGATCCCAGCTTCCAGGGAGCAGTGGCAGGACATTAGCCTCGTAAGGGGAACACAAGGATTGAGATACTCCTGCCCATGGAAAGATTGAAGCTCCTCAGTGTACATATACAGAGCGTCATCTTCACTGTGATCTCTACACTTCAGTCCTGTTACTGTGCTTAGTGCTGCTTCTATACAGTTTTTACCTTTTCCCCCTTATGTTTTTCTGCCCTTATCAGTTTTCATCTCCTAGTCTTTTTGCACGCCTTCCCTTCAGCAATCTTCCCTGAATACATTCCTACATACAGTTCATTTCAAATTGTTTTGGGTACCGTCACAAGTTTCCTGCAATGCTCATCACAGTTTTCTCAAAACCCTTTGACAAAACGTAGACTTTAGAAAAAAAAAAAATTGCTTGTTTTGTTTGCTTGTTGAATTTTTTAGACTTGTTGAACAGGTTCAGTGGGTACTGTGTGTCTTTAGGGTACCCAGCTTGTGGAACATGGCAGGAGAAAAAAAAACAGCAGAGTTTGGCTATTTAGTCTGTGTGTGCCCATGTAATTTGTTCAGTTTATTTAAAGTGGTATCAGAAGGTTAACTCTTGTTTGGATTTTTAACTTTGTTAAAAGTTTTTTTTAAGGGTATATTTGCTGCCATGTGGAGCAAGGTGGAGAAGGTGTTAGGAGGCCAAAGATGTTTTTGCTGTAGGAGGTGGTTCTGCTGTGGCAAAAAGGGAAAGTATCCAAGAGCAGCTGCTTTTTCATTGCCATGGAGGGGTAAGAAGTGGAGTGTTTGAGAACCTCTTTGTTTCAAATCTTGAATGCTCACTTTACTCTTTGACATTCATGAGCTTTTAGGTTCATCTTAAAAAGAATGTGAATTCTGACATTTTAAACAGATGTTGACTTCCCTAGTATAGTTCTGGTAATACTCTCTGAGATTGGTCCTTAAGAATTATGTAAATAATGCATAAATACAGTACACAGTGAGCAGACCTGCTTCTCAATCTTTTTAGAGTTGAAACTCATAAAGTTGAGGGAAAAAAGTAATTTACAGGAAGTGGCAATACAATTTCACAATATTGCTGAGTGTGGAGTCCCACCAAGTAGCTCAACCTGACCTAACCCCAGGTCATGTCACTGAAGGGAGTAGTCTTGCTTTCTCCTTGGCTGCGTGGCCCTTCCTCTATAATAACCCCTACTGGATTCCTTTTTTCCCTTTCCATGTGGATGCACGTGTTGATCTGATTTACCTTACGTTTGCTGGAACATCAAAACTTGTTTGAGGAGGGGCAAAAACGTGCAAAAGGAGTTTTGGACTGCACTGACTTAAGCTGACTTAAATGGATCATGAAACTGCGCCTTCCCTGAAGGAGAAAAGATAGATTCTTCTGGTTGGCTATTTGTCTTCCTTAGTGTCCTAATAGCATCTCAGAGCAGTATGTTATATTTAAAACTGTAGTAATTCAATTTTAAAAAATTGAACTAGAAGAGCTGACATGGCTTCCTTGAATGATGTAGCTTTCTACAGGGGAAAAGATGAAGGTAGTGGTAAGGGATAAGAGTGGTGTATAATTTGATGTATCTTACATAAGACACAACAGTTCACAAGGGCTTTTTTATCATGATTTTTTGCAACAGTTTTCTTTATGGTACCTGAATTTCCATCTCTGGTTAAATGTATGATGTGTTTGCTATTAAAACAAAGATTGCCTTTCATTAAAATAAGCTGCAAGTGAATTGCAAGGCTTGTGTGCTTGATTACTGACAGATGAGAGGAACACAATTGCACAGCTGCAAAAGTTTAAAAATTTGAAAGACCAGTAAATGCCAGAAAATGAGTTGTCAGACTTGTCTTCTGGTCTCCCATCTGTTGTGTTTGCTAAACTTTGATTTCCAAATTAACATGTTATGATGCATCTGAGTAAAAACTGCTGCCTGTTTGCAAGGGGTGGAACTTTGAAAAATTGTGACCCTGGTTACCAGGAAAACTCCACATCCCGTACCTTTGTCCCTAGAAAACCAAAAGCGTTCAAGACACATCCGTATCCTGGGCTGTATCCAGAGAAGCGTGGTTATCAGGGCGAGGGAGGTGATTCTGCCCCTGTACTCTGCTCTGGTGAAACCCCACCTGGAGTGCTGCGTCCAGCTGTGGAACCCCCAATATCAGAAGGATATTGACCACTTGGAGCGAGTCCAGAGGAGGCCACGAAGATAATTAGAGGGCTGGAGCACCTCTGCTATGATGAAAGGCTGCAAGAGTTGGGCTTTTTCAGCCTGGAGAAGAGGAGGCTCTGAGGAGACCTCATTGCAGCTTTCCAGTATCTGAAGGGGGCCTACAAGGGTGCTGGGAGAGGACTTTTTACAAGAGCCTGTAGTGATAGGACAAGGGGTAATGGGTACAAATTGAAATCAGGGAGGTTTAGATTAGATGTCAGGAAGAAATTCTTCACACAGTGGGTGGGGAGCACCGGAACAGGTTGCCCAGAGATGTTGTGGATGCCCCATCCCTGGAAGTGTTCAAGGCCAGGCTGGATGAGGCTTGGAGCAACCTGGTCTAGTGGAAGGTGTCCCTGCCCATGGCAGGGGGGTTGGAACTAGATGATCTTTAAAGTCCCTTCCAACCCAAACCATTCTATGATTCTTTCTATGATTTGTGAGGCTAGTATGCTGAATCAAAAAATCGCCTGAAAAATACTTTCAAGCTAAATGAACATAAAGTTTTCATAAAGGGGAATATGGGAAATCATAAACCTTGAAGATGAGCTTCACAGAGCCGTTATAATTTAAAGCTGCAAGGTAACTTAATATGATTTCTTTCTTCTTCAGTAATAACAGGAAATAAAAGAGGAACTAAAACCATAAACATAGACTAATGTAAGTTAAGATTTATTTGATTAAATAAGAGCTAATCTAGTATTGCATGTTTATATGGCTCTTTAAAAAAGCAGTACTTATTTGAAAGTATTCCCCTTTCATATTTTTAAATAAATGTTCATAACCACTGAAGGAATTCTGCTTGAGTGTGCCTGTGGTAAGAACACAGAGAAAAGGCTTTTGTAATAATAAGGCAAAATCCCCAGCTGCATTTACTTTCCCCTCTCTCCTGTCTTATGTACTTAATCCTGTTTCATAACAAGCTGCTGTGACTTATTTGAGGTATTAGTCTCCCAAATAATTCTCATCCACTTGTGGTCTAGTAACTGTTTTGTTGATATATATCTCTAATTGTCAGAAGTGACGTGTGCCATAGACATGTGCAGTGCTTCAAAAAAATGATTGACCTTCAAGGAAACTTGCTTTCAAATAACCGGAATGCATTGTCTTATTTCCTGTAAGTTTGCCCTTTGTTGTAGTTATCCTGATAAAAATATGTTAGCCAGCTGGGAAATACCTGGATTTTTCATAAAAGGGATTGATGATAGATTTTAAACAAGGTCTTTCGGGCCTAGTAATTTTCCTGCTGCTCAAGTATCTGAATTAGAATTTGTTAAATGAGATAAACCCCACAATTATAGCAGAATGTAATCTCATGTTGGTCCATATTAAAAGTACTTATTACAAGGTGTTTGCAAGATAGAGAGTCTTTCTATGTGTTCTATACCTGTATTAAATAATTCTCTGTCTAGCTAAGCACTGTAACTGGGTTGCTGGCCATTTGGTAGTCAGTGGGCCCCAGGTGGGTTTGGTACGATTAAATTTTTATGGATGATTCTGCATTTCTCCTGGTGGGAAAGAGAAAAAATCTTCTCTTTTTACATTTGTCACTTTGAGAATCAGCATTTTGTTGCCTGTGCTTTATTCTGTCTTTTTATAGTCTCTTATTTCTGTTCCCTTACACCTTATCTTACTCCCTTTCTCATTTTCCTCTTTGCCCCTTATTTGTGTGCCTTTGCTTGGATTGCCTATTTGCAGAATACCTATGAGATTACCAAATAATTTTGATGAATTTGTGGTAATATTTAAAACAGTGTTGTGTTCGGAGATCATTTGAAATGCTTTGAATGTCAGAAGCATACTCAGATTGCCTTCAGAAGGGTGTGTGTGCTGGCATTTGTTGGTACACACTTGTGACTGGTTGTGGGAAACGCTAAATATCTTTACTGCTTTTAAGATGGATTTTTATAAATCCATGAAAGAATTAGTAATGTGGGGTCCCTGCAGCAGCAAGGGGTTTAGCTTGTAGGGCAGAGGAATGTTGAACAGAAATAAAAAGAACGTTCTCTCTTGTTGTTGGTTTCTTTCGATGTTTTGCTGCCTTAACCTCTCCTTGCAGCAGGAGTTTCTGCTGGTGCAGCTTTGCTTCTGTGGGAAGAGGCGTGATCTCTAGAAGACACAGCTCTGCAAGGGTCAGTCTGATGCACCCATTACAATAACATCGCTGCCTCCAGAGCTGCCTGTTCCTCAGGAGAGACTCTCCTCTGACCATTTTTTTCACAGTTCCTCATCTTGGTGCCATGTTCCATATTTACAAAGACATGTTGCATTCCCAGCTCCATGTGCCAAATGGAGGGTGCTTGCCTGAGCCACTGCTCTGTCTCCTTGGAAAAAGGAGAGAAGTCGTGGTGGTGGTCTGCAGCTGAGTATGTTTTCAATGGGGCCTTGCATTCAGTAGGTCATAGAATCACAGAATGGTTTGGGTTGGAAGGGACCTTAAAGCCCATCTAGTTCCAACCCCCCTGCCATGGGCAGGGACACCTTCCACTAGACCAGGTTGCTCAAAGCCTCGTCCAGCCTGGCCTTGAAGAGAGAGACAGATCCCGAGAACTCTCCCGTGGTTTTGCATATGCAGGGGCACAGCTGTTGGTTCATTTGGTGAACTGATAAATTTAGAAGCTGCCCTGCAGGTGACCCAATGTGCATGTGAATTCTGCAGTCCGTGATGTTTAATACTTGCTCTTGTTATGTGACTGAGCACATTTCAGTGTGCAGTGAGTGCACTGGGTTTCACGGAAGAGGAAAGGTTGGCCTCTGCCATGCATGCTTCTGGGCTTCCTCTGCATGGCAATAAGGAACTGCAGAAAAGGTTCATCTCAATGATGAATTGTGTTATGAAGCTTTTTCAGGACGTACATTTCCCTTGGAGTTACTTTATCTGGCATAGTAAGTGGTTTTTCAAGTAAATGCTCATGCCACTATCTCTGTAAAAGCACATACACTTTATTATGCATGAGATTTTTTTTAAATAATGATTGCCCTTTATGACTGTATTTGCACACGTTACTGCCTGTGGTTCCATGTGAGACCATTAAAAAGTCAAATAACCATTACTTCCTACATTTCCTTTTTCGTTGGCAGCAAGGTAGATTCTGGGTATTGCTAAACCTACCTCTTGCTCAGATTATAAAGTAAGTTTTTCAACAAATGTGATGGGAAAAAACTTACTTACGCCCATCTAAATGATGATCCCAGTGAAAAAAAGAAACCTGTCAGTTTTTCCTGTGTGGGAAAGCATTTTCTGGCACATGACAGATTTTGAATCTTCAAGATCTTAATGCAGCTCGATGAAAAATATTTAATCCTTCATACAGGATGGACAGTAGAGGTCTCGTCTGCCTACAAGAGAGCAGTAATTCTGACTGTCTTTTTCAGAAGACCTTTTCCTGCGTCTGTATTAAAAACCTTTTGATAGTATGGTTATGGATTTGCATGTGATTATATTGAGGAGTGTCGTGGTTGAGGCCCAGCCAGCAACTTAGCACCATGCAGCTGCTCACTCACTCCTCCCCCACTTGGATGGGGAAAAGAAAATACAAGGAAAGGCTCATGGGTCCAGACAAGGAGGGATCACTCACCAGTTATGGTCATGGGCTGAACAGACTCAACTTGGGGAAGAAAAATCAATTTAGCCAGTTACCAATCACATCAGAGAAAGACAGCAAGAGACAAACTGAAACAGATCTTAAAGATCTTCTCCCCACCCCTCCCTTCTTCCAGGCTCAGCTTTGCTCCTCATTTCTTTAACTCATCCCCACCAGGAGCACAGGGGGGATGGGGAATGGGGGCTGTGGTCAGTCCATCACACGTTGTCTCTGCTGCCCCTTCCTCCTCAGGGGGACAACTCCTCACATTCTTCCCTTGCTCCAGTGTGGGGTCCCTCCCATGGGAGACAATCCTTCACGAACCTCTCCAATGTGAGTCCTTCCCATGGGCTGCAGTTCTTCACAAACTACTCCAACATGGGTCCCTTCCACAGGGTGCCGTCTGCAGCAGTATCAGACTGCCCCAACACGGGCTTCCCAGAGTCACGGGCTTCTTCGGGTGCAGCCGCCTGCTCTGGCTGGGTCCCTCCCCGGGCTGCAGGGGGGTCTCTGCTCCCCCATGACCCTCCATGGCTGCAGGGCACAGCTGCCCTCTCACCATGGGCTGAGGGGAACCTCCGCTCCAGCCACCTCCTCCCGACTTTCTGCACTGACCTGGGGGTCTGCTGGGCTGTCTCTCACACCCACTCCTCTTTTCGCTGCGGGTTCTCTTTTTTTCCTCTCTCAAATATGTTAATCATGGAAGTGCTGGTTGGTTTGGCCTTGGACAGAAGTGAGTCCAATCTGGAGCTAGGGAAGCTGCTAGCAGTTTCTTGCAGGAGCCATCCATGTGACCCCTCCCCTGCTACCACATAAACCTAATACAAGGACCAAATGGATATCAGCGAGTACACACATTTATTTACTGAATGAAGACTGCATATACTAGGTTTGTGGAAATCTCCTGGATATTTATAAGCTTTTCAGTGGTGACTTTGGCTTTGTTTGTGTATGCTGTCTCAGTAAACATCTCAGGTATTTAGGCTAACTTGCACTTCTGAAGCAAATGCAAAGATACCTCTTGGGGGATTGGTGTGGAATTGTTACACGAAGCTTTTAAGCATAGCAACCAGAGTAAGAGGTCTGGTGTGCATCCTCAGCCTCGTGTGTGTGGCCAAAATCAGTACAACTACATGCTGGAAGTATTTGGAGAAGGAGAGGTTGGCAAATTTTCAGAGGTAGTGTTGTACATTTCCCTTTTTTTTCCTCAAGTCCATGACATTGGAAATTTAATAGGAACTGTAAGATGCTCTTGATAGCCTTGATAGGTGGAGATTCCACAACTTGTCTCAACAACCTGTTCCACTGCTTCGGAGACTGTCCTTCGCCATGAACATCAAGTGGTTGTAACCTGCTCGTTGTCTTGGCAGAACCTTTTCTTTGTGTGGTGTCAGACCTTCATCCAGCTGTCAGTACCATACAGCTGGTACTGTAGTGACTCATGTTAAGACTCTACTTCATCAGCTGCCGCTGCAGCCTAGGCTTTTACAATGCCAAACCGTAGCTGTGTCATCGGAGGTCGTCCAAACGCATCGGCTGAATTTTCAAGAGTTAACATCACGGCGTAATCTCTCAGGGTAATCTAGCAACTACCGCCTATCAGGTTCTTGCTTCTGGTCCATTTTTTTTAGTGCATTTTTTCATCCTCTTGTAAATTACAGTTCTTGGTGGTACTTCTGTTGTTGTATTCTCTCTGAAATAGCTTGGCCAACCTGCTTCAGCTAATGGTAGCAAAGGTAGCAAAAGGTCGTTACGCTGATGGATGCTGCTGTTTTCATGGCATAATTAATGTGTGTTCTTGCAGTGCACCACCTTTCTGAATACGACTGATTCTTCAAAATGGGGGGTAGCTTTAAGCATCTTTGTCAAAATATTACTGATTTGTTTGTTATCTGAATATCGCCACTTGACAATCTGAAAATTATGTTTTCCTCATTTAATACAGTCAAAAAAGATTAAGGGACAGGTTATAACATTTTTTTTCAAATTATTCGTTAAAAATCTTCACCAAAAAAATCACTAGTAGTCTAAGCTTTAAGAACTCCAGCACTTTTCTGGACTCTCAAGGCAAAGCTTGATCTGTTTTCTTCTTTTCAAAAAAATAGGTTGTTTTACATAAATCTTGAAACGAATGTAGAGCCCCTGTCTCTGTTATCAGGAAGGCGTTTTTCCAGGTTGCTGTCTATCAGGTCTTGAGAAGGAGCCAGGCTGGTCAGGGTCAGTTCAAGTATTCCTCTGTTACGTTCCCGGGACTACGGGTGCGTGTCAGAGCAAACGCGCTGTGCCGGGGCTGGGCATGTGGATTTTACTGCCTTTGCTTTAGCACCGGCCGTGCCACTGAAATGTTTGTGCCGTGTTCTCCATTCCCGTGGGCTTCAGGAGGGCATTTTAGTATGGACACACTGATGGACCCTGACTGTTACACCCTCTGAAAAGCTGTAGTACTAGGCCTGCAACTGCCTAAGTAGATTAGGTCTGCACGTGCCGCCTCTTGGAAGATGCTGGGCTGGGGTTTGAAAGTATAGGTAGACCCAGGCTACCTCATCTGTTTGCTGTGCCATCAGTGGCGTGTTCTGTAGCACTGCTGTTGTCTGGGATTTTCCACTACCCAGGCTACCTTCATTCCCTCGTTACGTAAGATAATGGAGAGTTGCTTGTATTCAGATCTTATTTACTGAGTATTCTAAGGATATTTGGGATAATTGAATGTGATAGGTAAGAACTCCTTGATACTGAATTGTTACGTTAAGGCCCAAGCAGAGACAATAGAATAGATCAGGTTTATGGGTCAGTTGTTGTGTATATGAGAACCAAACAGTCTTCATGATACAGCTGGGAAAGAGGTGAAAGGGACTTGGTTTGGGGTTGTTTGGGGTTTTTTTTCTAACTAGAAAAGGGAGCATTGCACCACAGATGGATTAATGAGTTGAACCAGAGATGAAGGAAGATGAAGGCAGGGGGTGGGGGTAAGACAGTGATGAGGCTTGATGCAATATTTTTTTAGTTGTCAAATGAGGAATGTGTATCTTTCGAATGAATTTCCTTACATTATGTATTACAAATGTAATTTCTTTGTGAATAAAGTAGCCTATTTCAAAATCATAGCTCTTCATTTGCAGATACATCCTTAATATATACAATATGTAAAGATGAGTGGCAGTGAGTAATTTGGGTAGATATTGTGTAGGAGGTTTGTTTCTTTTATTTAAATAATATCTCAATGCAGTTAAAAAATTGTTTCAGAGATCTAGGCACAAGATTTTTGAATTGTTTACATATTTGCCATAAGATGAACTCCTACAGGATGTTAGTATTCAGATTAACAGGTGAATGTTTTATGTTATAAAGTGCTTAAAGGACAAATCTGAAAAATATAAAGCTGAAAATCAAAGGCACTTATTTCAAACAAGCAAACAATACACCTTTATCTTCCCATTAGCCCAAAATGAAATACATCAGACAGGTAAAGGGTTTATGAGATAAAGGGTAGAATATTCTCCCTTTGATTAATTGCTAGCAAGTGCATTCTAAGCAG
>NW_010260565.1:10748-27944 GCF_000690775.1 Eurypyga helias
TTGCTTTCTTTGAGGCCCAGATTGTAAACAGTCACTTAATAGCATCTTCAGGGCAAATGAGTCTTATTGCATTAAGTAATAGGAATATCACATTGCACCTATTTTCGGTTCAGTGCTCGGTTTTTATTTTGCCTTTGCCTTTCATTTTACCTTGTTATAGTCCTAATTCATGCATCTATCCACATTTTGTAATGTTGTTAAGCCTTAGTTAAATTTGTGCTCTGTAGAGCTCTCGTGGTTCTAAACATGAACTGAGAATGATGCAGATTTTGGACATTTTAAATTCTAAAAAAGGGACCCAGTTATGCAGAAGGTTAGGGCGAGATGTAGTAAAATGTCTGGCACGTCTCTGAAAGTACTGAGACATAATATTTAATATAGACCATACCAACGATTTTGCATTCTTAATACCTGAAGTAACAAGCAGTATGCCATCACAGGCTAGTAATTTGGATCATGGGAAGAGGGAGCTTGTAGTGGTAGGCTGCCAGGCTCTTGGTAAGTGTTTACTGTGGATCCATAACATGGCAGTGTGAAACTGGGGCTGGTGGAAAGGTATCTCCTTGATGAGACTACATTGTACATACATTATAATACATCATATATATACATCATACATTATAATGTGGTGTGTGTCCTCAGTATAGATGAAACGAGGAACTGATTGAATGATGGAATTGACATCTGACCCAGAGGGAAGGATGTATCAGTGTCCTGGATTGCATCCTCCTGGATTAATGTTGAGAGGTCTCTCTTAATCTCCTCTATTCCTTACACTCCTGGAGAAGATGACAGTGAAAGCTTAATGTTACATTAATTTTGTTTTCGTGGGTTTTTTTTTTTTTTAAATCCAATACAAAATAAATTCATTTACTGTTTATGAATGAATTAAGAAGTGTATATGGAGTCATGTGTGAACTTAGGTTTCTAAAACAAAATACATAAATACTAGTTTGCAATAGGTTTAAGTTTTATTCCATTTTTAAAAGGCAGGAATCGTTTCGCTGGTATCTCTTGCCTCTAGCAGTATCACTTGTTCATTAAGTATCTTCTGTGACAAAGCACTGATGTAGAGTTCTGACCAGACTAAAGTTGACTTTTTCATTTTGTGGAGGGCTTAAATTTATGAATTTTTTTTTACTAGTTGATTGTTAGGCTAGTGCACAGTTGTGTTAGTTACTGGCAAAGTCCTGGATGGTCAGCTTTGGTTGAAGTGTTAGAAGCCAGAGTCAGAACAACACAATAGGTTCAAGTAGTTTGGATTTGGACTGGGAGCGGTGATGAGAATGAGCCGTAAGTCTGTGACTGGGTATACGCCGTGGGTGGAATGCAAAGGGTAAATTGCATACTCATAAGGGCAATTATGACCTTGCTCTCCCTAAAAATGTGGTTTTGTCTTCCTACTCTACCTGTGAAGGTTCTTGCTCCCTCCCTTTCGTTGGCAGTAGTGTTTGTGGGGCTGCGTGGTGGGTCACATCAGCTCACTGAGGAGCTGAAGCTAACCCCTTCGGACAAAAATAAATTATCTGAAATGGGGGGAGATGGAGAGAACGTGTCATCTAAGTGTATTTATGGGTGCTCGTGTCATGTAAAGACTTCCATAAAATCAGTTTGGCTGAGAATTAGGGATTTAATAGGGGAAAATCAAAGTTGGAAACAGTTTGGAGCTGAACAGGATTAAAAACTATTTGAAGATGAGGGTAGGGATCCAGAAAACAAAGATTTTTATGCTAGGTTTTTTGAATTTATTTATCTTAGGCTTTAAGCCTGCAGTTTCTGCCTTTGACAGCATAAAGGCAACAGTGCTGTGTCTTCAGACAGCAAGTACTGTCCTGCTTTGCATAGTGTGACCCTTTATTTGCACTTTTTATTACTTGGTGGCCACAAGCAGCGTAGAGAGTGTCTGGTAAGTGGTGTGATGTCTGGGGGTCCCGGGGTGGGGGGCGTGTTGCAGTTTCACAAACACCTCCTCGGTGGCAGTACTGTCTGTAGCAGTCCTGCAGATGTGCCACACGGTAAATCCTCCTGAGGAGGCTGTAGTCTAGCTGACAATCCTGATTTTTCATGCGTATCAGTTCTCTAGCGTAGTTTACCATGTATCTCCATAAATATTTGCCCCAGCGCTGTGGGGCATGGAAAAACTAGCTGTGTGTTGAGGCTTCCTTCTTTCATTCCTGTTTGACTGCTGCTCTGGTTAGTGATTAAGAAACAAACCCAAGTGGATGTGGAGTCAGACTAAGACATTTTTAAGCTTCGTAGGCTTCCTTGCCCTGTTCCTCCTTCCCACTTTCCATTCCTGCCTCAGTCATTGTATCTGTATATGGTGAATGAGATGGGCTGTACCACGTGTGTTGCAAATCACTGTCTTCTGCTTCAGCTTTTACCAGATCCGTGCATCTATGAAAATTCCTCCAAGAATTCCACACAAATTAGAAGCTAGCTTGTTACATGCAACTGGTAAGTACAAAAACTTTTGGTAAATGAGGTCATTTTCTTGCCTTGGTAATTAAGGGAGCAAGATTTTTGTCTTACATTGTTATAACTAATATAAAAGTGTTATTAATTTTGCAACTAACACAATAAAAATGTAAGTTTTTTCATGAGGCCCTGCTGAAAAACTAGCTTGTTCTTAGCAATGAGACTTAAAAGAGTGATTGATTACAGAATTTAGGTTACTATTTTTCCTCTGTTAATTTCCTTTGTCAGTAGCAAAACACGATGATTCCTTTATATTGGCTTTTTTCCACTGTTCTAATCAGTCTTCCCCATGTTTCAGACTAAGATGACCAAGGGCAAGTCTCGTTGGAGCAGATCCTCGTAGTAGTAGTAAACTGTAGATACAGACCCTTAACACAGATTGCTAAACCTATTTTTTTCCAAAAAGAAGGACCCTCAAAGGATCAAGTCTTGCAGTTTTTTCAGACTTCCTCTCTGGTGGCAAAGTTGAAAATTGATGTAACCTCCTGAACAGAAATACCCATTCCCTCATCATCTTTTCTTTTTTTTTTTTTAAACCTGACACTTACTTCTGGGGTTTTTGTCCAAGCAAACTGAACACGGAGAAACCTGTTAGTGCTCTCCTAATTCTGTGAAGCCCACACTTCAGCATGCTGTGAAAATGTGAAGAGCAAAGAATTAATTAAGTTTTCAAGTATCAGGTGGAATTCTTGGAATTGCAAGGAAAAAACCCAAACGACTACAGTCCAAGAAAATGTGATGTGAGATTATCAAAACCTGAATTTTTGAGGTTATTTTCGAAGTAACTCTGAGTAGAGCAACAGTGTAGATACTGAATTTTAGTCATGCTTCCTGAATATTTCTTGGATTTGTGTGAAATAAGTAATGCTTTTGGACCAAGATTACTCCACTTCAAAGGCAAAGTTTAATGCATTTAGGGCATTTAGCTCAGCTAAACTGATCCTTTAGGAAACAGCACTTCTTCAATAGTGTCATAGAATCATAGAACGGTTTGGGCTGGAAGGGACCTTAAAGACCATCTAGTTCCAACCCCCCTGCCATGGGCAGGGACACCTTCCACTAGACCAGGTTGCTCAAAGCCTCATCCAGCCTGGCCTTGAACACTTCCAGGGATGGGGCATCCACAGCTTCTCTGGGCAACCTGTTCCAGTGCCTCAGCACCCTCTCCGTGAAGAACTTCTTCCTGATATCCAATCTAAACCTCCCCACTTTCAACTTAAACCTGTGTCACTTAATGATATGTTTAATATCACTGAAAAAAGAAAGTTTTTACATTTCTTGGTACATTTTAGAGTGATCCTCAGGTTTTTTTCCAGAAAGCTGCGATCTTGTTAGCAAATTGTGACATACGTGTTAGCTCCTTCATCTCTTATTGCTAGGTGTAAAGGATGCAGACATTCAGACTGCAGTTTGATGTGAGTTTAGATCAGCAGCACTGTCAAAAGAAAAAAATCACCCCATGATTCCCCTGGGAATGGCCACTCCTCCTGACCTTCATGTTGCTGTGTGCTCTCGTCACACAGGTGTGTCACTTGGCCCAGGGGCTCAGCTGGGGAACTCAGCCAGCTGGCAAGCAGCCTTTTTGTGAAAATACAAACTCCTTAAAACCCAAAACCTGGGGTCCTTTCCAGGTGTCTCAGCCTTTCCCAGCTCTTCGTGAGGTCCTGTGATTGTTTAAATCCGATTTTCTTCCATTCCTATTTCCCCCATCCTTCAGTAGGTCACTAGAATTGCTTGGGACCCAGGACGAGCGTCATCACAGCCGTGATATGGCAAGCCACTTGCTTTAGCTCCAGCCCTGTGAAGGTCTCCTGGCGTTCTTGTAATTTGAAGGGAGATGTAGTCATGCTCCAGGAAGTTAAAAGAAAAATCTAAGTCTGGCCTATATAGGGTTGTTTCAGATTTGAGGCTGTTCTGAATTCCTTCTTCTATCAGAAACTCATGGCTGGTTTTCAGGCAAAGAAAAGGAAGGAAGAAAAAAAAGGCACGTTAGGAATGAGATGTCCATTTTTACGATGCAAGAATAAATTAATTCACCGCTATTTTTCCCCCCTTCATTGCTGGGATGGCTTTTTGTGTGGCTGGAAGCCTAGAAATAGTTTTGGCCACTCAGTGCATGGTTGACTTGAAGAAATGGTACTTCTGCCTTGTTGAGTGCCCGTTTGTGAGATCTGGCATCCCACGTAGACGTGGCTCGGCCTGTTCCTGGTGTCCACTTTTCCTCTTCAGCTCCTCTTTCTCAGTTCCGAGGGTGCTGTTTCACGTTAGGCTGAAGTCAGCGGCACTGAGCCCTGCAACTGGCAGCTGTGTAGGAAGTGGGACCTTGGCCACGTGTCTCCTTTACTTCTTCTGTATCAGAGTGGGGTGGGAGACCCCTTGTGCTGATGCTGACAGCAGATTGCGTGTCAGTGTGAAACCATGACCCGCTGAACCCTTCACCTCTAACAGACGTGGATGGGTGTAGGCTGAGCGTGGTATTATATGTAGGGGAATTACCCTTCAACGATTCAGCCTTTGTGAGCATTTTGTCCAGGACACCTAAAGTGATGGTCTGTGTGACACCCCCAGTATTTTTACGTGTTCCTGGTTTCTGAAGGGAAGTTGGACTAAGAAGTTAGGAAGTTGCAGAATGGGATTATTTGTTAGGTGCAGTGATTTTCTGTCAGGGGCCTGTAGACCCCCAAATCTGTAAAGCACAAACTTTGCAGATATTTTTCTTTTGTGGATTCCTTTGAAGTAATTTTTTAAGGAGAATCAAAATAATTTAAAAAAAAAATATTTTGTTCTCTCATTTAGACAATTTTTAGGACTTTCTGTTCTGGAAGGAGTTAATGTTACTGAGCTTGCTTGTAGAGGAGTGATAACAAAGTGCTGATATTTCTGTTACTTTTGTATCTTCCAAGTTCCATTTTCTTTTATGTGTTGTTTCACATGATAGTGCCCGTCATGATATTTCCTCTGTGTTAACCCCTTGCTATTTTCTAAATACTTCCTCAGTAACTGATTTAAACCATTCCCTTTCTCATCTCTGCTACAAGTCTTTTCGCCTTTTTTTTTTCCTGACAAAGGATTCCACAACCATTTATCACACTTTTCAGAACTCTTTTTGATGAGCAGTCTCTGGACTGAAAGCAGAAGTGTCATACGGAATGAGAAATGTAAGGTTTAGGTGATATGTTTGGAACTGGTCTGGCGAGAGTAGTGTGGAAAGATCTGGAAGGAAAGAATGAACCACCTCTGTTCTTGATAAATTCCTGGAGTGTATGTGTCATTTAACTGCTTGCCTCACCTGTAGGTAATTAAGAGTTCTCAGTGTAGTTAAGCCTTGCAAATCAACATGAAAGCTGGATGAAACAAGACAGATTTTTCAGGATTTTTATTAGATTTTTTGATGCCTAAAATACTTTACTCCAACTTGGAACAAAGCCAAAATTTTCAGTCTAGAACTTATATTAAAAGCAAATTATATTAAAAATATTGATACAGTATTTCTCTGAAACAAAACAGTTCTTCAGACTTCTGCAGTTGCTGACTGAGATGGAAACTGCTAATATTGTTGGTGTTACAGGCTTAATGGTGCTCATGAAACTGATAGGATTGATGGTTCCACTTACTAGCTGCTCTGGGGTTTCCAGATTCTAGGCCAATTGCATTAATACTTCTTTCTCTTTGCAGGTGCAGATCTTGCCTTCCCTGCTTCAGTCCATGACAATATAGTTTGCAGTAAAACATTTCAGATTCTTTACAAAAATGAGGAAGTTTCTGTGAACGATGTGATGATTTTCAAAATAAAAATGCTGTTAGATGAGAGGAAGGTAATCTGCCACTCAGCCTTACTGTGTTCAGATAATTAAGGCTTTGTTATGTACAATTTGGATTAGTATAAATAAGACACCTGAGAAGATCTCATGAGTCTACAATTTCTTTTTTAGATTGAGGAGTCTCTTAATGAAATGAATTTTCTGCTAACATTAGATCTACACTTCACGGATACAGACTACTCGTAAGTGCAAATACAGAAGAATTTATTAAAGCAACAATATGTGTTAACTTTTTAAACTGGTTAAATCTGTATTATATACAGATGTAGTGTGTTCATATGAGACATACATGAGGGTAAAAAATAAATTCGATACTGAAGTCTGTTAAGATTTCATACCTGTTTTGTCTTACTCTGATCTTTTTTTTCAGATTTTTTTTTCCTGCAGGGGAAATCTATTGCATTTCAAGTTACAGACCTATGCTAAATTGCTATCTGCATCAGTTATTAATAACTTGCGCTGTAAATGTGATCATTCTGATTGTGTGTTGTTTTAATTTCTTCTTAGACCAGATGACCTGAGCACACTACAGCCGATTAGTAGCCGAACTTTAAAGTTGCACTTTAGCTTACACCGGGGCCTTCATCATTACGTCAATGTTATGTTTGATTATTTCCACCTTTCTGTCATATCGGTTGTAGTCCATGCTTCTTTGGTGGCTCTGCATCAGCCATTGATAAGGTAATATCTTGTTAATAAAATGCAAATAAATTATTATTGAGTGTCCAAATGGAAATATTGTAGAAACAGAATACGTTGGATGGAGCTAAATGTATGGCCAATGTAGTTTTATTTATGATGATTTTGGAATTCAGGGCCCAGGGGGATGCGAAACTTTTTGTTTTCAAAGTTACCTGGAAAAAATTTTGAGCTTGTCTTTATTAGAAATAACAGTATGTAGTGTAGAAGAGACAGAATACCCAAGACCAGAGAAGAGGACACATGTAAATATCTGTATTTATAATAGCATGATTACATGTTAATATTCATGTGTTCTTAGTTGGGAAGATCTGCCACACTCTCTAGCAACTGAAATAGGTGGCATTAATCTAAATAGGGCATCTTCTGTTAGCTGTCCACAGTTTTCAGTTACTGCTGTAATGGAAGTGATGTCTGCAAACGATACTTTTACCATTTTCTAAAGTAAATGGAACTGGAGAATTTAGTTTTCCATTTTAAAAAGCTTTTGGCTAGTTCTTACTGAAGCCTTTTTATTTCATTGACTTGTGTCACCCTTTGCAAGCTCCATTTACCTGGCTTCTCTGTCTCAAAAGTAGGTGTGAAAAAGTGCCATACAGTCAGGCACACATACACAGTGTTCTTGGCACAGTTTTTTCTTCAGCACGACTCTCTTTGCCTTCTTTCATAGTCTTCAACTACTCCACACTACTTCCCCCAAGTTTTTTCATACTCCCATTCAGGCTGTGCCGTAAATGTCCAAGAGGAACAAATAGTGAGGAGGTGGGAGTTGCCTTAAGCTAGTATTGTTGTTGAAGACTTCATTTAAAGTAGCAGCACGTACATAACATTTAAGTTGTTGCGCTGTACCACAAGTGAAATTCAAGTGTTTCACCTGTATTCATCCTGTAGCTGTAGGGTCAGACGTCACTTCATTATGAGAAAATGAAAATGAAAAACAGGGTTTGTTACTAATTTTCAGTCAGAAATGTATTTGTCCCTGCTGACTTTTGAAAAGGTTGTAGGAAATGCAACATTTTTAATACACTTTTTCCTCTGTTTCTGGCTTTTCGAGTGGTGATAATGCTATTTAATTTTAAACCTTGACTTGCGTAAGGAGAGTTTGAAAGGAAACAGCAACTTCCATGCTGCTTTGGTTATCTTTACAGCAGAATGTGACTGGTGTCTACAGAATTATTTTAAGGAGCCAAGTTGACCTTTAAATCAGTTTGGGGTGAGGAGAGGAAGAAACCTTCAGATGTACAGTGTTTTATTTCAACTGGGCTATCCCACATCATAATACTTCGCAAATACTTCATAGTTGGGGTATCCATATCACGCTTGCTTTTCTGGAGCACCTCTTCCTGAAAAACGTGAAGATTGCAGACTTCACTCCCCTTCACCCTTTGGGCTTTCCTCGGTGGCAGTTGGCTGCTCTGTTTGGGCCACGTTCCCATTATTGGCACCCCTTCCTTTCCTAGGGGTCACTTTCTGAGTGGTTTCCTTTTCAGAGTAGCTTCCACGTTCTCCTGTGGGGAACAACCAGGATTAAGACTTTCCTTGAAAGAGAGGAGATAATCCCACATGTTTACAGACCTGAGATCCTGTACGATCTACTCTTTATATTAACCTGTCATTGCTCATTTCTGCCCATTAGCTGAAAGTCCCCGCTCTCTGTGTTCAGTCACCTTTCATTTTTCCTAGTCCTTTGTTCACATAAGGTTCTCCCAGGGGGCTCAGGATGGGCTCTCCTCTGCAGTGGGCAGAGCTCAGGCATCCCATAGGAAAAGCAAGCGCGGTTTATGTGACAACTTTCCAATTGCTTGCTACTGCTTTACTTGTAGGAGGTAAAGTCCCCACAATAAAGGTGGCAGAAAATGAATGCTTCTTACCTGTTACGGTTTAAAATTTATCTGTATGGCTTAAACTTTTGGGAATAATGTTTAAATTAGTTGAGATTTGCAATGGAAATCATGAGGAAGAGCTTGCCCAAGTCTCCTGGCACAGAGTCTGCTGACCTTCATGGTGAGAGATGGCAACGGAACAGTGGAGGGTGTTAATTCCTTACATTTCTCCCAGCAGCTGGAGTCATGCTTTGAAGAGAACTGCTGGAGGAGCGCTGCTCCCTTAGCACAGCACCCAAGAGTTAACTGAGGTAGCCGGGCCTTCCTGAGGGGTTTTAAAAGGTCAGCCTGCCGTGCTACGAACTTCCAGGATCCTACTGAGAGTCTGTGTTTCTGCTTCTTCTCCAGAAAGATCAAGATTTTGTTTGAACTGTGATGGGTCTGTGACACAGAGCATGTTGATATTGTCCGTTCGTTTGTGCTTTTTGCAGTTTTCCTCGCCCAGTGAAGAATACGTGGTTGAACAGGAACGCACCAGCACAAAACAGGGACTCTGTGATTCCTTCTCTTGAAAGCGTGGTCTTTGGCAATAACTACACAAAACAGTTATCGGCGGATGTAAGAATATATCAGTGTAACATTTTGGTTGTATTTTGTTGGGTGGTTTGAATTTTATCTTTTCTGCAGCAGTGTTATTTGATAAAGAGTGAACTTTGTTAGACGTACTGTGGTGTGCCACGTGATATGGGAAATGAGAAAAATGGTTCCAAAAGGTTATTTTACATGCTTCAGGAACACGCAGATGGAAAGCTTACAGTAGATAGAGTTTAACCTTGGTTTTAAGGCATTGCAGTCCATTGAAAATCACAGAAGTGTCAGTGAAAAAGGCAGTTTGTTTTTCTGTCTTTTTAGTTGCTCTGTTACCACTTCATTTACTGTACGAAATTAATATGTTCCTCGTCTTTTTTTCCTTTTCGTTTTCAGGGATGCAGTTTTGTTGTTTCAGAGTCTTTCCTCAGCCATGCCTATAATTTCCACTATACGCTTTGTGCCAGTTTGCTGCTTGCTTTCAAAGGGTTACATAGCTATTTCATGATGATAACAAAGGAGCTTCCCACTTCTCACCGAATTGAGCTGGGTATGTTGAATGTCATAGAACGCATCACTGTCCTGGTGAGGTTTATTAAAAATACCCCTCTTCTAGGCTGAACTGACACAGATTTTGTACATCTTGTGTATCTAAAATCTTTTTGCTCAAACTGAGCTGGAATTTAATAACTCAAATATGTATTAAAAAAAAAAAGAAACCAAATGCTGTCACATTACCAATGAAATGAGGGAATAACAGCCTCAATTTAAGCAAATATATTTTTTCTTGTTGGTCTTGATTTGCCCTGTTGCTTCACAGCGCTGGGTTTAGTGGTGAGAAAGTTAGAGAAACTTGATCAAAGTAGCATGCTGCACTCGGCTGTTTGTTATCAGGAAACATTGTACATTCATATAGAAATTGGAACTCCGTAAGCTTTGCTTTGAGAAGAATAGTACAATGGAAACCTGTCTGGAAAAAAGACCTACAAGAAGAAACTGCTGCTGACTCGGTTTGTAGTGTAACTTTTTAAACAGAGTTACCTAAGGATTAGGAAAAAATCTGGATAGGCAAGAACTGTTTCTGTAAAGCTGAGTAGTTAAAATGTGCTTTCAGAGAAGCTATTTCTTTACAGGACAGTATGATAGAAAGAAATTTAAGTTCTGAGGCGATGGAGGCTTTAGTAACTACATTTGATAAAACGAACTGTGAAAATATTACATTAAATGTAACGTAGAATCACAAAGTGGTTTGGGTTGGAAGTGACCTTAAAGACCATCTAGTTCCAACCCTCCTGCCATGGGCAGGGACACCTTCCACCAGAGCAGGTTGCTCAAAGCCTCAAAGCCATTTCTGTGGCATACAGTTGTACTGGGGAGCCTAGCCCCGTATTGTGAACTAGGAGAGTGGCAAAAGTGAAAAAAGGAAAATACACTGGCATTGCAAAGGATTATTTAGACTTTTTTCGCATCAAGCACATACATTTTTAGTCATGTAAATGTCCATTTAAATTTAAAAAAATTGTACTTTTTTGAATTTACATTCGTTGTAGACGGCATTTATTGATTTCGTATTGCTTAATTTTTACCAGTGTCAACAGCTAAGCATTATGAAACAATAAGGTTGAAAGTTGAGATATGAAAACTACTTCTAAAATGTGATGTGGTCAGTTAGGGATTCAAACAAAGAATGTTTCGCTTGGATATTACAAAATACAAAGCTGTTTTTTGAATTTTTGGTTTGGTTTTTTTTTTTTGTGAGGAGTGCATTATAAATCTGTGCGCAGGAAATTAGCAAAAACAGAGAGATTTTCTGTATAGAAGCAAAACCAGTGCTACAGTTACAGTGCTAAGAATGTTTCTGTGTCAGTTATCTTCATCTTGATGTGGAGGGGAACACCCTATTAAAGGAATGACTCAGCTCTTAGTCTTCCTGTTGAGGACAAAATAGGCTTTTTCTCAAATAGAATCTGTTGGCATTATTGTTGTAAGGATAGGCTTAGATTAAATCTTGATGCTTAAATGTTTCAGATAGGAACTTCAGTTCTCCTAAAATGTTCCTACAAATATATGGGTAATAGAAAAAAGCCAACTGTTATGTTCCGTAGTCGAGTTGTGTCTTTCAAGCCACACTGAAGTCACCAAAAACATGTTCATAAGCTTCAGTGGAACTTGAGTCAGACCTTCTGTCGTTTCTGTGGGTAATTTAGCTTACCTTCAGGAATGCAAGCTTGAACAGAAACGCTCAAAATGCATGTAAATAGTAATTTTCACTCAGTATATTTAACATTCATTGGGCATATCCTGCTATCAGTTTGTTTCCTGTGGTGGTTTTTTTGGTTTCGTTATTTCTTAAGTTAGAATTACTTTGCTTTCTTATTTGTAAATATTGTTTTCATTTATTTCAGTTGTTTTATATATAGATTGATTGGGACAATTGACATAACAATAAGGACTACTAATGCAAATATTAATTACGCTACTGTTACTCACCTTTTGCTCACGAAAGATAACTAATGACTACCATTAATGCTACTTTTTCTAAAATCTGTCAACAGTTAAAAAAATTAAGAGCTGTGTTTCTGTCCTGTCTAAATGAAGCTTTATAGACTCCACAAAATGCACAGTTGTCATTTTAATTTATTTTTCATTTTTAAAATAAATGAACTGCTTTACAGTGGAGATTTGATGTGTGAAGATTAAATGAGCATTGCGGAAGAGACGCTCAAGTCCTTTTTAATCTCAGAATCGCACTTTGGTTTAAATTACATCATAATTTTGTTTTCTTGTTTGCTTCGCTATTGCTCTGTCATATAATTTTTAACATGACAGTGATTGTGCAGAAGCATGTGCAGACAACTGTTGGACTCAATAACTGTAACTGAGCGTTGAATTATTGCTGGTTTCAGGAAATAAAAAATGCTAGCATAATGTATATCACAAGTGATCTAATCTGGAAACGACACTAAAATTATATGCTTTTGCGTACTGATCTAACTGCACTAATTGCTAGGCTAGCAATAAGCTTTTTTACTAACTTTAAGGCAAATAATAAATCACAGATGAAAAAAAGGAGTGTAGTAACTAGTCATGTGTGTGCAATCCCTATAACTAGCCAAGGCCAGCATGCAGGTCCTTTATGAACGCCTTCTCAGAAGAAAATATCCACGAACCCAGAGAGACGCCTACCTAGGTATGTTTTCAAAGCAGGTGATATAACCCCTCAGATTTTTATTAATAATACAAATGAATATATTCTTATTAATAAAGCAAAATATATAAATATTATATTCTTCTGTAAACAGGAACACTATTTCACCATTCAGCCATAGTGAACATGCGTTGAACTCTGAAGTCTGCAGAACTGAACTCCTTATTTCTAGGCTGAATATAGATAATAAACCAAGAGATTACTACTGGGTTTTGATTTAGTGTTGTTCTGTTTTACTGACCAAAACTTACTGAAGAGTTCACTCAATTGTAAAATACCTAAAAATTATACTTCCTTTTTAACTCCTCACAGACTTAATTTTTTAGACAATTAAAGACCATTATCTTTTCTTCCTGAGAAATCTTTCACGTTGCTTGTGGTATCTCAAGGCTTGATTCTTCCAAACACTACACAGGACAACATTCTCAAAGCTTAAGGGGCATTTGTCCACATCTAAATTGCCAACTCTCCCTCTGGAGAGTGTCGGTGTGGGCCAGATGCTGGACAAAACCCAGCAGTTTTGTTTAAGCAGAGGGAGGTTTGTGACGGGAAAAGATTAAAATGGCAGTTCAGTCTCGTAGCAGGTCACCAGCTTAATCACCTGTAGCTGCATTTTGGTTTTGTTTTAAAGGGAAAACAAAACGGGGTTTTAGCAGGGCCAGCCAAATTCGGTCAGATGTTTGCTGGGGGAACATGACTGCTGTAGAATGTTAGCATTTCATTTTCTTTCGTCTTGGGTCTGCTCTGGTTTTGGTTGTGGTTTTTCATTTATAACATTGCAGTTTGAGATTTTCCATAGTGACTTTAGACTTCAGAGTTTCAGATGTTGTTCAAAGCCTGTTCTCGATTGCAGTGTGACAGACCAGACAGTCGGCATTGCGTCCGGAATCTTAAACCGTTTTCACATATCTTCAGAATAATTGCCAAGTACTGTGTAGCTAACCTGGGTGCCTGTAGTTTCTTTCAGAAACATTTTCTAAGCTTGTTTCTGAGAATTTTGTGCATTTCTTCAGTTTGCATATTTTCTCAGAACTATGTGGAGTTAATTTGTTTGGCATTAGGTTTAAACCTAAGTGTAGCAGATGCAGTTAGCTGAAGATCAATATATACTTACCAAATCCAAATGGTATCGTTCGAAGACAGGTTGAGTAAACACACTGTTGCCATTCTATATGTTAATTGTCCATATCCTAAATTTGTTATTGTGGGTTACAAGGCATATTTTATCAGTGTACATATTAGGAAACATTGTGGGAGTTTTCCTTAATACTGTGTTTCAAAAATGAATTTAAATATAAATCCTTGTTACAGTCAATTTTGTGATTTATAAATTGTTCCGTTATTCCTGGTACCTCAGATGTAGAAGGAAATCAAAGCATAGTACCAAATTATTATTTAAATGATCAAATTTCCTTGAGTATATTAGGAATGATTAACAGGAGAATCATCTCACATGAAGGAGTAAATCAGTTTTCTTTATAAATAAGCGATTCAAGGTTCAGATCCAGTTTACGCTGCCATACCATGGAAGACTGATTTGCTCTTAACATGGAGCTATAGAGAGAAAGATCAAATAAAGAGCAATTTTATTTGACTAAAATATAATTCCTCATACCATTAAAATTGTATTTATATTCATTTAGATTGCAAATCAGGTAAATAATATACCTGTAGAAAAATGGTATTGAAATAAGGTGTCTCTGGGAAGTCTGAGGTAGGGGAGGACTTGTGTTACTTGGTTGTGAACGACGACATTGCTCTGCTGAATAGCTGGGCAGCTGTCTATGGATGATCTGCAGACTGTATCATCTCAATTACAGTAGTGTCCGGTATAATTCTGAATGGAAAATTGGTGTCCTTGGCAAGGTACCATGATAAGTGATCACGATACTCAATTGCGAGCCTTTTTTTTTTTTTTTTAATTAATCATGTTCTGTCCTCAAGCTCAGAAATTACTAAGAAATTATTTTAATGGGAGTTTATAATTTACTTGATTTAAAGTTGATGGTGACACTTAATACGGCTTCAAGTTTTCTTTGATGGGTTCTTTCCATTTAATGTTTTAAAATTGTTTGTGATATAATTGTTTTCACTGTGCAACTTGGAAAGTACGTTTTTCATGGATACGTCCTCTCATCTTTCCAGAAAACATAGATGCAGAAGTTCGTCTTACAGAATTGTGTGAAGAAGTAAAGGTACGATTGTTTTTCATATATTAAATAAGGGAAATAACCATAAAAGCAGAGTATACTGATTTCATGTGCTGTTTGGGAATAAAATGTTTGTTTCAGTGATAACATCCTGTATGTATTTTGCCAACACTTATTTCACTTCTTCCTCATTCAAAGAGAAATTGCTCAACTGACTCCAAAACTCACTGTATCCAAAACTATTAATCTGGTGGCTTAGCATGTCAGTAGTAGCCATGTTAACTTTTGTGTATCATGAAACTGAAGATTATGGAAAGGTGGATTTCTTGTATTACAATCACATTTTGAACTTTCTGCATTTATAATTCTTTGGTTTTGATGGTCCAGACATTAGAAGATCAAGCAGAAGTACTAAGCTGTACAGAAGCAGATTCTCCAAGTCATCCCTTCATCTGGAAGGACTGATGGATGCTCTCTCCTTCTGGGTTTTGTGCATTCTCAAGGAAATACTGGCTACTTCAGATTACTTAGATTCGTCTCCCCAACTCTCTCCTTAGAAGTAGCCCCATTGGAATAGCCAGTTTCATTGTCACAGCAAAGTTTAAAACAGAGGTTTTAAAACTTCTGGAAGATTGTCAGTGCCTTGCTGCTGAGGAGACCATCTGCCCAGCTGTTGCAGAAGAGCAGGCGTACCTTTCATCACTGAAAGTAGTAGTAGAATTGCAAGGAAGTATAATACTGGCTTTCCGTATAACTGGAGACAGAGCCAGTGAAATTAGCTCTCTATGGGCAGCTAATAGTATATAAATTAAAAGTTTTTCTAGTATTTACATAGCTTTTGTGAATTTTTTAGCTTCCCCCTTAGCTTGCTAATGTATGTTTATATTTTTTCCTTTTTCTCCTTTCTCTTCTTTCATGCAGTTCTCATCAAAAGTTTCTCCTCTTATTTCCACTCTCTCCTGCTAAGTTGACGTTTCAGTGTTTTCAGTCCTTTTTTTCTCTTTAATATTGCTGGAGTTGGGTCTTTACTGTCTTTGCTTCCTAACTCCTTTGCCTCAGAACCTCATGGGCCTGCAGGTAGTTTCTGAAATAAAAATAGAGTTTTGTAAACTGGCAGGGAACATAAACGTGGCGGCCTACAGCCGACTTGCGGGGATCTGTGTCACAGGAATATAGTACCTCGTGAAGAAGGAAAAACTGGTGTTGCGGTAGATTTGTCTTTGTGCGATCTGGTTCTGGGAAGCGTACACCGTAACACTGCTTCCCAATTAAAGTGTGTGTATAGTGTTGTGTAGGTGTCATCCTGCGTTGTGACTGTTCTGAAATGGAGATGCCTTTATTAAATTTCTACAGTTGTATCAAATTTGGACTAACATAGGGCTGATCAATTTTCTGTTTTCTAATTCCCAATTCCTAGATTTTTGCATGTTAGAAAATACAACTGTTGCAACTCAGTTATAGTTGCTATAAATTGAATTGTTGCTTTAATTAAAGGTCCGGAGTCCTAATTCTAAAAAACAACTGGCTAATATTTAAAGCACTGTAAAATAATCTGATAGTGTTGTAACATAGTTTATTTCGATTCTGATTGTTAGACAACACAGTTCTCATTTGGAAATTACTTTTTAAATTAAAATTCTCACTGAATTAAAGTACACTTTTTTGATTGTTGTCTGTACGTTATGGTCTCATCTGTTAATCATGTAATTATGTTTTCCTAACTTCAGAAAATGGAAAATCCTGATGAACTGGCAGAACTTATAAATATGAATCTTGCTCAGCTTTGCTCACTTCTGATGGCTCTCTGGGGGCAGTTTCTGGAGGTCATTACCTTACAAGAGGAGGTCACAGCACTGCTAGCACAAGAGCATCACACGTTAAGAGTAAGTATTCACTCTGGCACATTCGTACTCTTGTTGGGACACATTACTATGGAAATGTGTATCAAAATGAAACTCCAGATTCTAGTTTTTCTGGTTTTATATGGGAAGGTTGGTTGGAATTGTAAGGGGAGCTGTTGTATTGCATTTGTTAGCTTGTGTATCATGTTATTAGAGTTTATTCTTGGAATGTAATACATAAAATACATTATTTATGTTTATGAACCAACTAATTCATTGATCTTTTGCAAAAGGAATGTGGCTCAGAAGACAAATTGCAGTCTGTGGAATAAGATGTATTTGTGCAAAATGATGTATTTTTCTGCGGGGGCCATGCCTAGTGCCCAACCTGCATTTTACCTCCCTACTGCATTTAGGCTGCCTGCTTGCATCGTAAAACAAAGTGTACTTGCCTTCCTATAACATTCATAAGGTTTGAAAAGTCTCTTAAGTGAGATTTTAAAAAAGAAATGTCCTGGAGATGATCTGGTCTGTGAGTATGTGTGTATATGTGTAAAAATATATATAATCATAGGATCATAGAATGGT
>NW_010260566.1:0-4028 GCF_000690775.1 Eurypyga helias
TGTGCTTAGGATTGCCCCAACCCAATGCTGGAGGGATCCCAAGGCTATTAAGATCTTGTGTCATGGGCCTTTGAAACTGCAACCAACATCAGTTGTTTCAAATCAACACTGCTGGGGTAGATTTTCAAAGGAGTTTATGAAGATTTATTTTTTAAGTAACTATGAGACACTTTCCAATGACATCTTCCATGTGAGGAGGTTCAGCTGCCAGCAAACCTTGGTCGTTTTAAGATGTTGATTGGTGTGGCTGGTGATGCATTAGAGCAGATGGCTGTGCAGTTCAAATTTCTAGTGGCTCGAAGCTAAAAACCAAAGCTAGAAAACACTGGAAATGTGCAAACAGTAAGGCTGATCAACCATTTTCAGAAATCCCTAGCTGTTACACAAAAATATGAAGGACCACAGACTGTCACAGGAGATCCCATTTCTTCTGGCTGAGTGAGACTATTATGAAGAAACAACTCTTAATCTTAGTTTGAAGTTAAGTAATAGGTTCCCAGTATGCTGCCCACAAGATCCTCTGCTGTTACTCATAACCACAGGATTATGAATACACCAAATTTGCCACCACTTAAAACTCACATTAGCAGAAAAAGCCAAATACAGCCAGGCCCACAGCATGTTACTTGCCCAGCACTTTAACCTATGGGCCAGAGAAGGCTGAGACTCTTGCATTAAATGCTGGAAGCTGGCCACACCTCTGGCTGAGGCACGTCAATAATTAACCATTGCAGCCCTAAACACAAAACCAATGGTGACATATGGCAGCATCATACAGCTTAGCAGTGCAGTGCAATGTGTCTTCAATATATGAAGAAAGGACAGCTTGGAGCTTTAAGCCATTGGTAAGCCACCCTTGTCAGTTATTGAATTGACTATGAAATCCTTTTTGTTTTCCATGTAGTTGCTAAAAAACAGATCCAGTAGTGTGTCTGGAGTTAAAGTGTGTTAACTTTGACACAGCTGAGGTCAGACATTTTCTCTGAGCTATTGATCTCTTGTAGTTGTGCTTTCTCTTGGTATCTGGGCTGCAGTTCACCTATCTCTTAAGTAATACTCCACCAGAGATCTGAGCTCCAGAGGCAGCGAATTGCCGTCTCTCTCTCAGTTCAGATGCGTTTCATTTGCAGTCATGACTCACTCCTCACGGCTGTGTTCATTTCTCATAAAGCTGGGTGACTTAATCATACCTTCTCACTGAACTAATGCTACTGCGCCTTACCTCCTGGCTACACCAGCCAGCATACCTGGGTAATAATGCCGCTTCCAGCAACCTCCTTACTCGTGGGCACAATTATCCAACTGCAGCAAGCCTAGCTGGGCTGCTTGCTGCTACTGTAGTAACACGTGTACCCAGAGCTCCACATGCCTCTGCTCCTGGAATGTGCCTCTGCTTGCTCTCTGGGGGAGTTGTCCCTGTCTATCAGATGGGCAGCAGGCCTGGAGATCCAAAACCCTGCTCCCTAAGGAGTTATTCTTGCAGACTAGGCTTCCTCCCGGACCAAGATCCCTACGTCTCACCAAGATTTTGCTTAGCAGGTCAGCAAAAGATGCCTCAAGAAGTCAGCTCTAGTCTTGTGGCAGTACAACCTGCCCCAGACAGCACCCCCCAAATGCCTCTTCCCCTGGTAGGAAGTACAGGGCTCATCCTGCTCCAGCCTCTCCTTCCCAGCTCTTCCACCCATTGTGGCTGTGGCAGGAGGGGAGTCTGAGACTGGGGTCTGCCGGCTCTGTGCTTGCTCGGAAGAGGAATTCTCCAGCATGGGAGTGTGGTGTCCAAAAAGGATCAAGGAGTCTGGGCTAGAAAGTCTGGAGCCTTTAATAAGTAGAAAAAACCCCACTTTTCTCAGGAAAAAGAGAATGAGAACACTATCTTGTTCACCACGTGTGACAGCCTCCTTTGAACGCACTGGGATAGTTTAGAGGGGAGACAGGTAGTGGGTACGAGACACGACCATATCTGCCTCCACTGGCTTTACCAGTTTCAAACCCATTCTTCATCAGTTACTGCTGCACTCAGACATAACTCCTTTTATCCCACATTCTACTTATATTTTTGATGTACATAATGTTACAGCAAAAACCACAGAGCAAATATATACATTCTTAAGCTATACTGCTGGAAAAATGATGACATAGTGCAGACAAAAAGAATTTTTCTGATAATAAATTATTGTCTTTCTCTTATTATGCACCAAAATTTTGTGATGACTCACTGACAAGTGCATTGTTTGCCTAGAGAGCAAGTACTGGACATGCGGAGGGTTTTGCTTATGTTCTTTTCCAGCTCTCCTGATGAAATACTGTGCAATTCAGAATGTGAGAGTCATGGAATCAGAAAGACACTAACCAGCACCTTGTCAGTAGGACCAGAGGAACAGAGAAGCAGTATGTCCTGCTCCTCAGCTTCTCCCTGATACTTTACTAGACAGTGGAGAGACTAGTGATAAAATGATGCAACCGATTAAAAATGTTCCCATGACTCAGCTAGGGACATACATACCTGGTGTTTCCCAAAGTCCAGGGGTAGGTGTGTGCTTCTGGCAATGCCAGCCTTCAAAATAGAGGAATTCTGACTTTTCTTCCAGATTAGAGCAGAGTGACAAAGTGAGCAGGAACACTATGCAAGAGGTCAAAATGCCACCTTTCCTACAGGTTTTCCCTATAAATAGTCTTGTAATGCCAAAGAGAAACACTATTCTGTAACGAAAAGAAATCTGTTTATTTCCCTATTCACCTCCCCAAACAGGACACTTCTAAGACTGACAACTTCCCCACTTCATGCACATACAAACACTCACACCCGTGCCTCTTAGTACTCAGCTCTCCAAGACAAAATTATTTAAACACAACTGTAATTAGATAAAGAATATCACTTCCCCTAAGTTGGCAGCGAAGTTTGTTGATAAGTGGGAAATGAAATGGGATGCAATTAGAGGAGCCAAAATGAAGCAAAACTGATTCAGATCCACATGATACACCTTGCCCTGCCCTGCCCAGTGAAGAAGGAAGGTCACTCACCTCCCTGTACCTTCAGCTTTCAATGATGCTGTGCATGATCATACGACATGCATAACGTTGTGATGTGTCTTCAAGAATGACTCTGCCCAGTTGCCTTAGGGAATTTACTTTTCTAAATCCTCTCAGCCCCCCACCCCCCACACATTCTTTTCTCTTTGACTGGTGTGTCTTTGTTACTGTAGTACATTTATTTGCACATACTGTGGCTTTATATTGCCTTTACGGGAATTGCCTTCTACTGGAATCATCTAAACCGCAAGTGCACAAAAATTCATTAAAATTTCTGCCTCCTCCTCATTTGAATTTCTCTTATTTCAACTTTCAGACATGATTCCTTTCTTGAAAAGTTTTTTCCACAGCATGTCTTGCATTTTCATCCTTTGAGATCAAATCAATTTTAATTTACAAGAACCTAAATAATTGAGGTTTCTCAAGCCTATCCCTAGAACAAATGCATTTACTCTGATGCTAAAATGTTTTTCTCTAGCTCTCATCTGTGTGCAATCCATTTTTCAGCATACTTTGGAGTCATGGACATCAGTACTAGAGGCAGAATGGCAGCAGGAGTGACAGAATCTCTCTTAAATTCCCATCCACCAAGGTGTCTCTGTAGGCACTGGGGCGTCTTTGCTCCCAGTCCACACTTTGGTCATCCCTCATACAGGGCTGGTTTATCCAGACCTAAGGAACAATTCATTTGGAGAAGGTAAGAGTCTGCTTCAGAAAGGAATGAGTTGCCCTCTGGACTCCACAAACAGTATTGACCAGATCTCCGTTGACTCTAAGGAGAGCTTAGCACACAGACACACCTACGCTGCAGACACCTCTCATAAAAGGAGGGGAATATCACCTCATTTTTCCAGACTGGTCCCACATGGGGTATGCATGGAGTTAAAATCTCCACACTGTTTTTCTGGTCCATCTCTGCAGGAACAACTTATTATCTGTATTGTCTCAACCATAGGTCATAGAATCATAGAATTTTCAGGCTGGAAAAGACTTTTAAG
>NW_010260567.1:0-2862 GCF_000690775.1 Eurypyga helias
CCGCAGCGGCGGCCGTGCAGACTGTGCTTGACCTGCGTGCAGGCAGCACACAGACGCGTGCTGAGACCTTTGGGGCCTTGCAAGAGGCATTTAGAGAAATCCTTCTGGGGATTCGTTATTGATTAAAAGATGAGAAACTAAGTAGAAATAAAGCAGTTTCGCAGCAAAGGCAGGGAGTGTCACCAGATGGGTCCCAAGGGCTTCTCTACTGTAACCTGGCTGTAGGCATGAAAGTCCCAAGAAGGGAAACAGACGGCAGGGATGAGAAATCGCAAACGGAAGCAAATTCAGGGTAATAACTAAGGTGCCTTAAAAGGATCTTTTAATGCTGGGTGGGCAATAAAGTGAAGTTCAGCGTTAAACAAGTGAGAAGTCATGCGTACCTGGGAAACCAGCTTACCTATAGCTAGTAATTTATATAAATCTGTCTTGCCATTTAGGAAAGATTTTTAGAGGGTAGGCGTATCAGTGAAAATGTCGAGCTCGCAGCTGTTAAAATGACAAATAGACAGTTACAAACTAACTAGGACAGCAACAAAGAACAAGACAAACAAATCGCTCTTCACCAGGGCAGCAGACTGTTCTCAGCGCTGCCGGCGGTGCTGGTTCCCTCCCATTACAGAAAGCAGGTGGTGAAATGGGAAAAAGAGTGAGAGAGGTGGAATGCTTTCAAAATAAAGGAAGACCAAACAGAGTAGGACTTGCATCATCTTGTTGAAGCAGTGCACTAACATCTTGATTTCATTTTTTTAGAATGATTATGAAGAAAAAGAGAAAAGTTCATGAGGAATCTGTACAGAAAAAGAAAAAGGTGAAAAGTAGTGGAAGCCAGGCTATAGTTAAAACTGAAAAAGGTGTTCAAGCTGTCATTAAAACTGAGGATGATGACCAGCTTGAGACAAAACCAAAGGTAAGAAAAAAGGAAATCTTAAAAGAAGATGAATGCTTAGACCAATCAGAACTAAAGAAGAAGACGAAAAAAGCCAAGAAAAGGAAATTTGGCTCTGAATTACTGAAAAAAGCACATTCAGAAAGTTCTGGGACTGTAGAAGGCCATCTGGATTCAGAACTTCAAGAGGAATTGGAGGAAAAAATTAAAAATCTCAAAAAGAAGAAGAAAAAAGTCCAGTGCCATTCCTCCTTATTGCTGGAGAATAACCAGAGTAGTGATGTGGAGCTTTCAAATCATCATACAGATGGTACTAAGGAAAATGAATTTGCTTTGAAAAAAAGCACAAAGAACACTGCTTGGAATTTGGAATTGGGTGGTGAAGTAACTAGGAAAAAAAAGAAAAGCATTTTTTCTTTAGCATTAGAAGAGATCCAGGGCAGTGAACATGAACAGCCTGAAAAAGTTTGTAAAAAAACACACAAGTATGCTTCACAAGAAAAAGCTTTTACTGGCAAACCCCATGGAACGGATATTACCAAGAAGGCTGGGGAGAATTATGCGAGAACAGAGAAGAGGAAGAAAAAGAAAGAGAAGTCTGACTCCCTTCTACCAGTAGCAGACGATGTGGACGTCATCTATGGAGTTCCCAACAGCCCCGGTGCATTAAGTGACTTCAGAAAAAGGCAAAGACAGAACTTCCAGGAAATTACATTGACAAACAGAGAGGAAAGGGACACTACTCAGAACTCTGGAAGTATCAGAGAGACCAAGAGGAAAAAGAAGAGCAGCAAAGATGCTTCCTCCTTGACATGTGAAGATACTCAAGGGTGCAGTCAGGGAGTTCCTGATAAGCATGTCCCTGCACAGCAAGATGATGAGGAAGAAGAGCCTTCTGGAAAAAAGTGCAGGAAGAATATCAAGGATAACAATGAAGTAATCAAGAAGAAAAAGAAAAAGAAGATTCAGAAAGAGGAGGAAAAAACAACACGTTCAAAAAAATTGTTAAGTGATGACAGGGCATCTAAAAGCCAAGGAATAACGCTACTAGAAAGCAATGAGGAGAGCAAAATGAAGCGAGCGGAATGTGTCACGGGTGTTGTAGACAGTAAATATATGCTCTGTGACAAAAGGAAAAAAAGAAGAAAAGAAGTACTGTGGGACTTGACTGAAGAACCAGGCTCAAAAGGAAATACCGGAGAGAAAAAGATGAAAAGAGAAGACGTGGGAAATGAGGCAATGGTAAGTTGTGAAGAGGAGGGTATCTTTGCTCCCTCCTGCTTAGGAACCGGAAGGTTTGTAGGTGGGCAGTCTCCCATTTTGCAGGCTGTTCTGCCGTCAGACCCTTAGGTTACATTTAGGTCAGTGGGGGCCTCTGGGTTTTGAGCACAAGGGTCAGCTGATCTGTTGATTTCAGCATGTAATCGCTGGGAAACAGCAAAGTATTCTTTAATGCCTACCTCTGCAGTCATCTAGTGTTTCAGCTGCGAACGTGTAAACATCACAGCGAACAGCACGTATCGGCACAAAAGGAGAACTGGTGCGTACGGTCATAAACGTTCTTCCATCCCTCCTTCAGCTGCTCTTAGCAGAGCAGCAACACGCCTGCGCCACGGGAGCTCAGCACCATGACATTCACCCTGAGCGGGCTGCTGCCACGGGCAGCAGGAGTGCGTCCAGCTCAGCCTTTTCAAGAAGCTGCTGCTGCTGGAACTGCACGGGGTTAGAAACGCGGGGGGAACTTTGCAACGCCTCTTGTCTTCAGAGAGAATCCCAAGTGCCTACAGCACTGACATACACGTTCTGTTAGAAAAATACCAGAGAACAGCCTAAACACGAATTCTTCATTTCTGTGCAAGAAATAGATTTAAGAGTAATTAAATTAAATTATTACATTTTTAAATTATTATTAATTTACAGTAAACTGTAATTGAAGGTGACAGGAATTGTACCCAGACCAACTGTTAAGGAGA
>NW_010260568.1:0-855 GCF_000690775.1 Eurypyga helias
TCCAGGAAGAATTTTTTCCTGCTATTTAGTCCACATCTCCTCACTTTATATTTAAACCCATTACCCCTTGTCCCATCACTACAGGGCTTTATAAAATTCCATCCCCAGCTTTCTTGTAGGCCCCCTTCAGGTACTGGAAGGCTTCTATAAGATTTCCCTGGAGCCTTCTCTTCTCCAGGCTGAACAAGCCCAATTCTTTCAGCCTTTCTTTATAGGAGAGGTGCTCCAGCCCTCTGATCATATTCATAGCCCTCTTCTGGACTCACTCCAACTAGTCAGTATAATCATTATGTTGAGGACCCAACAGCTGGACACACTGAATGGGGAAAGAAGTAAACCATATTTACACCTTTCAACAGCCCCTCTTGAACAGCTCCCACAACTTGTGTCTCCAGTGCTTTCCAACCTCTATGGTATTCTTTGACACTCATAATTTACAAACACATATCATCAAAAGGCCAGTTGCCAACAACAGTTCCCTTCAACGTGAGAGATTATCATGCCTAGGAAGCATACTGAGATGGGAGGTGCATTGCCCTGCAAGGTTCTCCAGCAGACACTGGGGCTGGAAATTCATGAAAGGAGGAATGAGTCAACTGCTTATAAAACATGCAATTCTCCACACATAGGTGCCTTTTCTATTACTGTCATGATGACATCTGTTCTCCTAACTGAAAGCAGCTACACTACTCCTGCTTTCCACAGCAACATCAATGCTGCACGGAAAACATACCTACGGTCTTATGTAAACAAAAGGCATCGACTAGAGGTCCCTCTACGGAATGCTACACCTCACCATACCTGCCTCCCCAGGGGAAAATCACTGGAGTGGGAAACACCGCAGGCTCCCAAGAA
>NW_010260569.1:0-211 GCF_000690775.1 Eurypyga helias
GCTACAGGCCACAGAGCAACCCCCCGCTGTGAGAGCACCCAACGCACCCCCCCTCCGCGGGGCACATCCCACGTCCGATCCGAACTGTCACCGCGTGGGGCCCGGACGCTCCCGGAACCCCAGGGTGGTGGGCAGCAAGGGGCCACGTCCTGCTGTCCGAGGGCTGGAAGCAGGGGACGGCGACGGAGCAGGAGCACCCTCCCGCTGCCTG
>NW_010260569.1:300-592 GCF_000690775.1 Eurypyga helias
CTCCGTCGCCCGCCGAGGGGAGAGGAGCCAGACGCAGCCAGCACAAGGATGAGTCAGACGAGCCCAGCGATTCCCGGCTGCGTGTCCAAAATCCAAGCTGGATTTTGCCATTTCTACAACGCCCCCCAACCTAAAAATCAGCCTGGAGCGAGCAGAACCGGCTGCAGGAGCTGGCACGGAGCTCCCAGGCCTGTCTGGCTGGATCCCTCCAAGCAGGAGAGCGCCCGGCGATCTCCAGACCCCCCGAAAACACGGATCTGGGAGGCTGCTTGCCGTCGGGAAGGAGCCCGCC
>NW_010260569.1:684-1112 GCF_000690775.1 Eurypyga helias
GGCGAGGAAACCCTGCCGTGAGCCGCTTGCGTGGGCGGCTGACTAAGAAACGGAGCTGGAGCCGAGAGAATCCATATTCATCCTGAAGAGAAACGGGACGAGGCAGTAATTCCTGACGGCTTTGGTTCTTGCCTGCCCTCCGAACGCCCGGAACGACAGCGGCTGAGGGAAACGAAACCGTCCACATCCAGGAGGTGTTACCATCCCTCTTGGCGAAGAGCAGGAAGGGAACAGCCGCCCGGCCACGCGCTCCCAAAGGGAACGGTGTCAGCACCGAACACATTCCTTGATCTCCAGTTGGGATTTGGCCTGGATTCTGGTGTTAACAAGTGGGTAAAGACGAGGAAACCCGCGCGGAGGGGAGAGGGGAGCTCCACACTCCCTCCCACGTCCATCTTCTACACTTCAGACCGAAAAACTGTATTTCC
>NW_010260570.1:0-2718 GCF_000690775.1 Eurypyga helias
GGCTGCGCCTCCCGCGCTGCTCGCCCGCCGCCAGCATGAAGGTCGAGTTTGCCCCCATCAACATCCCCCTAAGGAGGAGGATCCAGACAGTCGCCGTGCTGCAGTGGATCTTCTCCTTCCTCCTGCTGGGTAACAGCCTTCCTCCTTCCTACCCTTGTCCCGGAGAGAAACGGGGAAGAACGGGCGTTTTCTCTAACCAGCAGCACCCGTGGGCATCTCGCCGTGTCGCCCTGTGCTTCCACGTGGGAGGAGAGGTGGCAGGGTGGCGAGTGGCTCCCCGGGCAGACAGGAGCGTGGCACTTCGGGGCTTGGGCCTCCTCCCTGAAAGCTCTGTATGGCTTTTCTCCTTCTAGGGGTCTTCTTTCCGTGGGTCCTTCTTCAGGTACGATCTCAAAAGGTTGGTTGACCATGGCTTCTCAGTGAGACGCCCGCCAGGTTTCAGACAACTAACCACTGAACGTGAGCAGGAAGGCTGCTGCTTGCATTACTGATTTTGTAAAATGACTTTATATATTGCAGTTCAATAAAATTCTCATTCAGCTAGGTGATGAAAATCAATAAGGATCGACGGTGAACTGGCTTAAATGCAGCCACTTCCGTAAATCTATGAAAAGTCTCCTCACTTGCTTTAAGAATGTGGTTCTAACAATTTTACGTGGTAAACTTTTTCCATTGATTTTTTTCCTCTATTTTGCTAATACCTTAATAGACTCCTAGTGCTAAACATGTATTTACAGCAGGAAATTTTATTCTCATGAGTAGTTATCTTGAGCTTGATAAAATCAGTCACTTGATAAGGTAAGCTAAGCCTTCACTCTCTGGGACCAGATCCACGGATTGTGTAAATTGGCAAGCGGCTATTAACAGTCTGTGTGGAACAAAGCTGTTAAGAGGTACAGAGCAACCGGCTACCTGGGTGTTACTGGAAGCACTGGAGCGCTTTGTGATCGTCAGTGCCTTAGGGCTTACAAGGACAAAAGGAATGCATGCTTATCTTCCTTGAGTATCATTCAGATTTGGGTCTGATGTCTTTCAGGTGATTTTTTTTTAGGTTGCTAGCCCGCCCATGAACGATTTGGGTACGTGGGGGAAGCATGGAGGGTATGAAGCACCTCCAAGATTGATCCTTAGCACTTGGCTGTTTTGTTACCTCTAAATTATATGCAGTTGGACTATAAACAGTTCATGTTTGTGGCTGCATTGCAAATAGACTGTGCTTTTAATTTTCTGTTATTGAATTAGTTCTTGGCATGTGCCATTATTCCAGCCTAATGATAATGCAGTGGAAATTCAGCGGCGGTGGAAGGAAATAATTTTTATCCTAGCCTGGTTGGTAACAACGCCGCTGCAGGAAATCACGACCCTCTGTGCTTACTAAAAGGGATTGGGCTGCAGAAAATCCACTCTTCCTGCAGTTCAGTGGGAGAAGTCGGCAGCTGTCTTCTGCAGCTGGTGCTGCCTGGGAACAAATGTCAGGGAAAATGGACACGAAAGTGGTCTGATGGCTGGTAATGTTGTGCATAGTGCGTGCATATGATCGGGAAACAATCTCTTTGCAAGAATGCTTGAATTTTGGTGGACAAATTGATTCTAGTACTAATCATTGGCTTGTGATTTCCTGGGGATGTTTATCTTTAGAGCTCTCCAAGGTGACCTTGTCATTTTGTAGGCGTGCCCTTTAAGTCATAGGACAGTCAGAGTGATCAGGCCAAAAAGTTTCACTTGGCTCCAGGAAAATTCAGGTGGCTGGAGCCTAAATGAGCTTAAAGAAATAAAAACCAGGTTGGTTTCTGATGTTCTGGATTGCCATTATGTCTGAATTTTTCAGCTTCCTTTTGTCTGCTGAGCAGAAAAAGTTTGGAAACACTATTTGTAAGCTCTTGAATTCAAAGTGACACTTTCAGGTGGTGCAGGGGATGCCCCAGCGCAAGTGAAATACCGTGGAAATCCATCACAGGATAGGTTGGAGGGGTAGGTGTTGTTTGGGGGCTGGCACGTGGCTGGGACTAGTTTATACCAATCCAGATCATCTGCACGTTCTGACATAAAAATATCGGCATGTGAAAACTTGGGGAGATAACACCATACGGTAACCATGGATGCGTATGCGGGGTTCTGTCTAGAGCAGTGAGTAAATAGGAACTAAGCCAGTACCTTGAAGTTGTCCGTCTAGGTATGTGGTGAGGTGCTTTCCCTTAATAAAATGGACTGACAGGACTAATGGATAGAGTAAGATAGCTCTAAAAATTAGTGCCCTGAAAGACAGAAGCTGAATGGGGTAATGGTACCCTTTAAATCTGGGAGGTGACACGTGAAAACATGATTTGGCACGCAGAGTAAGCCGTAAGGGGGACGTGAATCTCATACAACTTAGAACCCATCATGCGACTTGGATAGAAGGCTCTGAAAATCCAACATTGGTTTTATCTTCCTGGCTGAGACCCTGAGGAGTAGCTGAATTTAATGCAGACCGCACCTTGTGTTGGTCTCTGCCCCATGCTCTCCAGGCCTGCTTTCTTGTGCCGCTGTGTGGTTTGGGACCGGGGATGCCCTCTCTTGCGTGACTGAAGGCTACTCACGGGCTGGCCTGAAATACACGCACGCAGTAGTTGGTGAAGACTCTGAATCTCATCACCGCTCGGGGGAAGAGCAGGTCAGTCAACAAACACAGAACAAAGAGCTGCAGGAGCGCAGTGCGAACAAGGTTCAGTCGCGTCG
>NW_010260571.1:0-11010 GCF_000690775.1 Eurypyga helias
CAAACCATTCCATGATTCTATACACTTAGAACTACTGTATTCCTATGGACTCCCACTGTGAGAGATACCACGCCAGCCAGGATGAGGCTTAATAGTTCAATAAAGACTGATAGACACTGAAGTCTCTTGAAGACAAACAGAGAAAGCTTGCCCTGTGCTAAATTCTCAACTGCTTGTATGGGTTATCTAAGCTAAGCTGCCAATTAAAACTAGCTTGATTATCTTTACGTGATGCTGCAGTCCATAGTTGTGCAATTTTATAGCATATTCCTGCCTGTTATACTTAATCTTGAAATAGAATTAAATTACTCAAATGAGGTCATGACTGAATGATGGAAATGATGTATGAAATTCAGTGTAGGCTAACGCAAGGTGGAAGGGAGCAATCTTATCTCTATATACAGAAAATGAGTTTTTTGGTTCACTGCAAGCATTTAGAAAAGAGATTTTGGGGTTGTAATAGGCATGTTTCTGTGAAGAGCCAGTGCTCATTATCAGTAAAAACCCAAGCTGACTGCTAGCTCTTGCTGGGAAAGGCAGGAAGGGTAGAACTGAGAACATCCTGAAGTCATATAAATCCATGTCTGCCTGTCCTAAATGCTGTGTGCAATCTGTTTCTCTTTCCCCATCCCAAAAAAGCCTATAGTAAGATTTTATGACAAGGGTAACAAATACGATCATAGCCATACAGTGTCATTTAGTGAATATCCTAGGCTTTCCCAGTCTGGAATAGAGGATTGAATGGGATATGAAATAGAGCTATACAGTTGTATGTTGTATTGAGATGGTGAATTTTTTGTGATTGTTTTCTACATGTTTTATCATAAAATGGAAATGTTTGGAGGCCAGGTGGACCCTTGAAACAAGTAACAAAATAAAACATGAAATTATTCTGCACAAATTTTGTGAGGAAGTTGCATGGCTTCTTGCTCCAGGATTGTGTAGATGATAAAAGTTTTTGTGGTTGCCAAGGGCAAACAGGTGAATTACTCTAGCAAAAATCTCTCAAAGGCTGGCAGTGCCATCTGTGAACAAATGATGTCCCTTTAGCTTCCAGAGGACCCTGAGCTGAAATTGATAGAGACCAGGGAAGTACTTGGAGAAGTAGCACTCTATAGTTGACCTGTTCTTATAGATGTTTGCTGCTGGCCACTGCAGAGATAAGATGATCGGGTAAGAAGGACCCCCTCCCATGCAGGCATTTTCATGTTCATGTCATCTGAAGAGTGCTTGCACAGAGACTTATATGTAAAGACCTCAGGCTTCACACTGAGTTTCTCTTATGACTAATCCTTGGTTCATAGAACCATAGTCAGGATCTCCCTATGTAAGTAGTATCAGTAAAATTCTGATGTTTCATCTTCTTTCTGCAGAGTGTGTAGCAAAAACTGGCATGATTTTGCTTTGTGGAGAGATCACATCCCAGGCTATAGTAGATTACCAACAAACTGTAAGAGACACTCTTAAGAGGATAGGTTATGATGACTCTTCCAAAGGTGAGTTCGTTCCTTCATGTGTTCATTCTTGGGTCTGTTCTGCATCTGGCCAAAGTAACATTAGTATGATCTTCTGGAAAATAAAAAGAAATGTATTTCCAGGCCTAGGAGAACACTGAACAGAAGTTGTTATGCATTTTTCAGTGCCTGGTGCTGAAGGAGCTATTTTAAGGTGGCATACATTTAAAGACTTATTCTTAAAAGGGCCAGGTACCTTTTGCTTCTCTGCTGCAGAAGTAGTGTTTGCACAAAAGTCAGAAGATGGTTACATCTGCTGCTTTGTACAGTGAAAGCTTTTATGTCCTTGGGGTGCATAAGCCTGTGACACTTGAAGTGCACACCCACAGGAATTCTTTGTGTATTCTTAATGTATTTCCCAAAGTAGCTTTCTTTCAGCAGTTGAACCGCTTACACGGCTATTCCCCTTCAGTCTTCCCTTTTCATGAGTGATAGTTACAGCTTTTCTCTAACTCTATTGAACCCTAGAACCTACTACAAGAAAAATTGAATACAAGTTTCTGGTAAAATTTTCCACACCCTTCTGCCAGCTTCAATAGCTAAATGGTTTAAACCCTAGTCATCATAAGCAGTGTAACCAGCTTTGGTGGGACAGCTTCTAGGATTACACTTACCCTCTCAGCTTCAACAGCTCAAGTTTGAACTAATACTACTAACTTGCCTACATCCTGAGACCGTTATATAAATGTGCTGATTGACTGCTTCTATCAGCAATACAAAACATAGTATAGGAAGCTTACATGCTTAGAGTTTTAAAAGTTTTAGCCAAGATATCTTGATAATCCCTAAAAACTTCTCTCGCAATTTGTGAATTCTCAAGAATGTATGATCTAACATTACAAAACTCTTTCTCTAGGACTGGACTATAAAACTTGCACAGTTTTAGTGGCCTTAGAACAACAGTGTAAAGAGATCAAGCATGCTGTCTCCCATGGCAAGAATGACGATGACATTGGAGCAGGGGATCAGGTAATGGGACTTAATTCCAGGCACTTACTCAAATTTAGGTTATGAACAAGCAGTTAGAATTGCATTGGACCAGAGTATTTCCTTAAAAGTTATTGTGCAAAGTGTAAGAATTAGCAGCTAAACACAGTGCACTCTCCTAAACACCAGAGTTGTAAAAAAGTAACACAGCCTTCACTAGTTTCAGTGAAAGTGGCTTTTCCCATGTCCAGTGGCCTTACTGGATAGAACCACATTGAAGCTTTTTATCAGATGATGTCAGTTTCTCATCTTTCAAGTCCTTTGAGTAGCTTGGTTTTACTTCTTAGGCATCAGATGCTTTGTTATTTTAGTTGTCATGTGTGGGGAGAAGATTGAACAGTCTTTATGAGCTTTTTGTTTATTATGCTTTTTAGAGTGGATTCTCATGGATGCTTAAGGCAGAGTCATTCTTGGGAACCAGACCCTGCTGTGACTCTGATTCTTGTGCATGCAGGTACACAAAGAGTTATTTCAGGCTGGTTATATGTCAAAGTGTATTCACTCCGCATAATTACTGCTGCCTCTTTCTAGGCTTGAGTTGTTTTAAAGTACTATATGGCAAAGATAGGTGTAGAAATGGAAAGAAAACATGGAAACAAGTGGCTTATTTCCCCATTTTTGAATGCAGTTCCCTGTCTTTCAATGCAGGGTTTGATGTTTGGCTATGCCACTGATGAAACTGAAGAATGTATGCCCTTAACAATCCTCCTGGCACATAAACTGACTGCAAGCATAAGGGCTCTGGAACGAAATGGAACATGGCCCTGGGTTAGACCAGATGGGAAAACACAGGTTTGTAACATAGATGCATAAACTGTAAGGGTGAGAAACAATAGAAATACTTTACCTGGTCTGCTACTAAATCAGAATTCTTTTTTGTCAGAAATGGTGCTATGATTTTCATCTTCCAAGATGGTGAGAGTTTCATAAAGTACCTTTGTATGTAGCACACATGCTTTGTTTAAACTGGTTTATTAGTTATTGTTTAAACTATTTTATCAGTTTGGCAGGTCTCTTCAAAATAACACTTGTATTTTGCTTCTTTTCCCCTGGAGATTAAGATAAACAAATCAGGGGTTTTTTTTCTGAATAAATATCAGTATTCAAGAGGCATGGACTGGGATAATGCTATGGTTTCTCAGTTAAACAGAGCTGTTCTTGACTCAAACCTCACATATACTTGTGCTGGTTTGAGTCAGGACAGAGTTAATTTTCTTCACAGTGGCTGATATGAGGCTGTGTTTTGGATTTGCCCTGAGAATAGTATGGATAAGGTGTTTTTTCAGTGGCGCTAAGGAGTGCTTGCACCAATTCAGGGACTTTTTCAGCTTCTGATACTCTGCCTGTGTTCCCAGCTTTCTCATTCTAAGCAGTGTGTTGGGACACAGCTCAGACAGCTAACCCAAACTAACCACAGGAGTACTTCATTCCATAGCATGTCTTGCTCAGTATATAGGCCGGGGTGGGCCAAGAGGCTATAGGTAGCTTACTTGCTCACTTGTTCATTAGCTCATTTCCTAACTTGTTTGTTCATTCAGTAGTTTGTTGGTGGGTCAATTGGCTTTCCCTGTTGTGCTGTTGCTTGTGAGGCTTGCTCAGACTCTGCTGCCAATGCCCCCTGGCTTTTGCTGCTCAGGACCTGCCTGGGTATCAGTCTGCCAGTGGTGAGCAATTGTCTCATATGTTTTATTTCATTAAATGTTATTAGTAGTGTTGTTAATATTATTAGTATCACTATAATATTCATTTATATTCAATTACTAAATAGTTCCTATTTTAATCCATGAGCTTCCTTGCCTTTTACACCAATTTTCTTCCTCCACTGGAGGAGGCAGGGAGGTGAGTGAGTGGCTGTGTTGTACTTGTTTGCTAACTGAGGTTAAACCATGACAATACTATATGTGATCAGTGGTCAAAGCCACTGACAGCTGTGTTGCAGAGTTGAGTGGATGAGTCACTGAACCTACTGTTAGACTGATGTACTTAGGTAGTCTCAAAGGCAGTAAGTTCTCTGTCTTCCATGCTGTGAAATCTGCAGAAGAAAGGAAAGCCATACATATGGCATCTCCAAGACAGCAATTTGTTTTAGTCTTAATTTCTGTTGCTTAATCAGGTTGAACTGCATTGAGTTACACTGCTGATGTTGCAGTGCAACATGAATTGCATCCCTGCCTTTTGTCAGCAGTGCATAGAACATGTAAACAGACTGATTTCTTTATGACTAATCTATCCAAGCATTTTTGAAGGGTGTGAAAGTAGAAAGGCCTTCTTAGTCTGTAAGAAAACCCATATTAAGGATGAAGAAAAGCCAATATGTATTTGTATGTACACAGAAGTCACGCAATAGGTAGAAAACTATACAGCCCATCATACCATGAGCCACTGTTGCTCATTATAGTAGGGTCTTCCAAAAGTTGTTTTGGCTTTACTTTGGTGATTCACTATTAGAAGTTATGTTTACTTGTGAAACCATGAATGATTTTGGCAACTGCCAGTAAAATCTTAGGCTTCTGTGGCTTTCTTGTTATTAATTTGCTTCTTTGGGGCAATGCATGTAATATTATTTGGTTAACTCTTTCAGTAGTGGTACTTCAGTATTTTCTCTATTTTTTTTTTCTTACATTAATTTTAAGCCATGGTAACAATCCATCATTTTTCATCTGATTTCCCTTCATCTGTTTATTTTTTACTGCAGAATATACCTGAGGCTCATTTTCAGTTTTCAAACTGATGCTCTTGGCCTTGAGTATTCACTATCCTTTTTTTCTTCTCTAGGTCACAATGGAATACAAGGAGAATAACGGTGCCGTGGAGCCCATCCGAGTGCACACACTTGTGATTTCAGTACACCATGCCCCGGACATAACTCTTCAACAAATACAGAAGGAATTAATGGAGAAAGTTGTTAAAAAAGTCATTCCAGAGAAGTATCTTGATGATGACACAATTTATCATCTCCTTCCAAGTGAAAAGTTTGTAGAAGGTGGTCCTAAGGTGTGGTACTTTGAAAGGGGACAGCCTATACAGACTTGGATTCTGCCTTGATACATACTTCTAAATGTTCTCTTGAGCAAAAGTGCAGTGAACTGCTATACCTTTAACCAAGAAAGTAAATATATTTTTACGGAAGCTTCAGTCATTTCTACTGGAGTTTTCCTACTGGACAGCTGGCATTTAAACTCAAGCTGTACCTGCTAGGACAGCCAAATACACAGATTCTTGGATCTTTGTCTTGCTTTCAGGAGTATTTTAAATGACCAAAAGCCAGCCCTTAAGTTTTATGCTAAAATACCTGACTGGAAGTCTCTCTTCACTTTCACAGTAAAAATCAAAACCAGAAATAACAACAAATCTGATCTTCTGCATCAAAGTTATTCAGAAAGCTGACCAAATTTCAAGGTAGACCTTAACATATTAAGTCTCAATAGTCAATAGCATTTGACATGTGTTCTGCATTCCAGGTGCTGGTACTAGGTAAGCAGGTCATTGTGGTTACATTATTGGAAGTATTGTTACACAAAAGGATCTAGTTTTGTATAAAGAGTTCAGTGAAGCATTAAAAATACAAGGTGTGCTTATGATCACACTGGCATGATATAGGGATACTGCTTTCATGGAGGCATAAATATGGCAGCTTTACTGCCATATTACTTATCTGGGGATTTAAAATTAGTGCATTAATGCAGTTTCTCCTCTTTCACAATGCAGTTTCTCTGGAGTTCATTTATCAGCTTGCAGTCACAAGTTTTGCTAATCTGACAGAAAGTCAGTACGTCTGCTGTTTGAACAAGTTGGATCAGCTCATCAAGTTGTAGGAGGCAGGCAAAAGTCCATGCAAGAGGGTGGGACTCCATTATCGGGGGCACAGGCAGGCAGGAAGTATAAAGAAGTAGTACTTGTGCCATTAGTGAACCATTAAGGTGAACTCAGCCAGAATTTCTTAATACTCTCGTGCTGGCAGCACTGAGCTGCAGTTCTATGAAGTCCCCTTTAGTATGTGTTTCTAAGTGAGTTTATCAACCTTCTAGGTCATATATAATCTGTTTTTCAGGAAGGCTTGTGCCTCTAAATTCTTGACCTCCATCACGTGTTACTGAGTCAAGCCACTGGCCAATAATTGAGAGGTAGTATTTTATGATTGCTAAATAGAAGGGAGCACACTTTTTGTGACGTTTACAGTTGTGCCACATTCTTACTGGTCTTCAAAACGCAGTGCAGCACAGACTGCTTAGTGTATCTCTGAAAAATACTCCAGTCACGTAGACCTCATTCATTAAACAGTTGCATGTGAAGGCGAACATGGTGAAAAATGAGTCATATCTGTGGCAAATACAAAACAAAGCTGTACCCAATAACCTAGTATGGGATTGGGTAAAGTGTTGTGTCTCATGAATGTACTCAATTGTTTGTCCTGCAGAGTGATGCTGGACTGACTGGCAGGAAGATCATTGTTGATACCTACGGAGGCTGGGGAGCCCATGGTGGAGGTGCATTCTCTGGAAAAGATCCCTCCAAAGTTGATCGCTCTGCAGCATATGCAGCTCGCTGGATTGCAAAATCTCTGGTGAAAGCTGGACTGTGTAAAAGAGTACTAATCCAGGTAAAAGCAACCATGAAAGTAATACAGAAATTCTGTCTCATGTGTGGTCACCCACCCAGAATACATACTACCATTATGGCTTTCCTAAACTACCAGAAAAGCATTTCTCATATTAGAAAGGGGCTCCAGGAAATTCCTCTGGGGGGTGCATTAGTAAGGAGCCCTGTGAGGGAAATCAAAGACACAGGCCAGGACGATCCTAAAATAAGGGGTGTATTCTCAGTAGTATTCTTTCTTCAACTGTTGTCACCATCCCTGGTCTAGGTACTTCTTTGCATCATCCTGGCTTCAGCTTTCAGCAACTCTAGTGATCCTCTCCACACACATGCATGCCCAGCACTCCAACCTGAGCTGCACAGCACATTGCAGTTACGTTAGCAGTGTCTAGTCATAGTTGTGCAACCTGCTGTACTACATAGGCATATTAGTTGTAACTTAAACTATTTAAAGCTGTATTTGAAATTAACTAGAAGTTACCATGGGTTCTCCACTGTGTGTTCCTAGTACACTACTGTGGTATGAGGTGTGGCTAAAAGGAAAATTCAATTGTTTTTAAGAGTTTAAAACAAGAACGACTTTCATCAGTCTTACATGCTCAGAACAAATGTACTTCTTTCCTTGTTCATGAATTTTTGGGACTACTAGGTCTGAGAAGTTGAAAGAGGTTCTTTTTGACCCCTAGACAATTTCACCATTATACATGAACCCAGTGTGAATACTAATACTAAACAGTTGAGGTTTGTATAGGCAGTTTGCAACACATACTTATTCTGAGTAGCTGCAATGTAATAACTTTAACCCAGTACAACAGATTACTACAGTAGAAAGTAGCAATGATCTGTCTAATGTTTTGCTGGAGAAGTGTGTTTAAAACCTTATACTTGCTCTGTGGACTAGAGGAGAGGCTCACTGGATGTGGTGATAATCCATGACATAGTATTCAGACACCCAATTAGGAGCAAGGTCCCTTGCTTTAGATGTTCGTGTGTTTGATACCAGATTAAACTTAAAGTTTGGAGTTAGTCAAGGGAAAGGGAAATTTGGAATAAGCCAAACACAAATAGCGATGGCTAGCAAATTGTTTATTTTTTTTTTTTTTCCCAAGGGGGTAGAAGGCAAACTTCTGATTTCTTTGTATGCATATTTTGAGTGGTATTTTTGAACACATACTCACTGTCTTAATTCTTGAGTTATGTGGCAATGTTGTTATTCCAGTAATTCCCAGGGACCCACCTGAGCCTGACTCTAGACAAGGCAAGATTGAATTTGTTAACAGCAAACTATGGAGATGTCAGATATTAGCAATAAATGTAAGATGGGAGGAGATAGGAGGATGGGAGAGCAGAAAAGCAAATGTCCTGTGAAGGCACAGAAGGCTGGATTAAAGATTAACAGAAGGAAAAATTAATCAAGTGCAAATGCAAATGTGTTTTCAGCCCATTAGTGTCTGTGTGCTACAATAAGACCTTGACAGCCTCCACCGAGACTGACAATTGAGCTGGCTCTGCTATGGATTGTTCCCATGCTAATCACCTTTTCATACTGAAAGGGCAAAATGGATGATGGAGGGAACTGCAGGCTAATTAGTTGTATAATCTCACAAATTTCATGTAGGCTTTACTTAGGATGATGTAAAATCGTTGGCTCATTGGTTAATGAAAAACAGAATCAGCAAGATCTCTAAATTAGCTAAGGCAAAGATAGCCTTGATTAGGGCAATTTCTAACAAAAATCAGTTCTTGGTTACTAAGAAGTATATAGAGAGAACTGAGCCATTGGGCTATTACTTCTTGAAACCTGTAGAAAGCAGACACAATGAGGAAGACCACTGGAAGTCACAGAAAGGTTTGCATTGCTTAGTGACATTCAAGCAAAATCTATTTTCATCCAAATACACCACAATGGAAGAAAATTAAGTGTATGTTAGCCAGTAGTGCAGTAGGACTGTATTTTGAAAAGGGAATGATTGGTAAAACCAAATACATTTCAGAAGAACCTGCCAGTGCTGTGCAGTGTTGTGGTGAAAAGCAGCTAATGTGATTCTTGGATGTCAGAGAGGAGTTATAGAGCCCCTCCGTCCTCTTGTGAACTGCATGAAATTACAGGGAACACTTCCTGGATTACTTTGTTTACTTCTGAGAGCAGTGTTTTAAAAAGGATGTGAAAATACTAGATAAAGTTCCAGGGAGCGTATGGAAATAACTCACTCTGGAAAAACAAGTCAGAGTGCTTTAAGAACATGGACCTTTTTGTCATCATGTCCCAGCTAATAGGACATGATGCCTACGAAACTCTGCCTAAGAAAGCAAACCAAACCTAACCAAACCAAACCAGAAATATCTGTAGATCTCCTAGTCTCCAGTGTCAAAGGCATGAAATCCCTGTGTCTAGCTAAGCTGAAGGATGCAGAATATCAGTATCTGAGGATGTCTGTAAAGTACGGCTTTTGCTTTTAAGGATTGTCACTTAGTTCAGACATTTGACCATGCTGAGCGTTCTGTGAGGAAAACAAGATAATTTTCTAACATAAAAGACAAATAGCAAAATGATATCTCCTCGCTTTCTTTATGCAGAAAAGGTGTGGTTAATCTTCCCTCAGTATGTAAGATAAACTTTTCCTTCCTCTTAAGCAAAAAGTAGGAAGGACTGTTTTAACTGTGCTCGTGTTCTATGCATGTGTTCTACAGCTATCATATGCTATTGGTCTGAGTCATCCTCTTGCGATCTCAGTGTTTCATTATGGAACATCAGACAGATCTGAAGAAGAACTGCTTGAGATCGTGCAGAAAAACTTTGACCTACGCCTTGGAGCTATCATAAGGTTTGTGTACTATTAGTATTTACTGAAAGGAATCATATTTTAATGCTCTCCTTAACAGTTTAATGTTAAAATTTCTGGCTGCTAACCTCATGAAAGTCACCTGCATCATAGAATCACAGAATGGTTTAGGTTGGAAGGGACCTTAGAGATCATCTAGTTCCAACACCCCTGCCATGGGAAGGGACACCTTAAACCATGTTGCTCAAACTCTCATCCAGCCTGGCCTTGAACACTTCCAGGGAGGGGCATCCACAACTTCTCTGGGCAACCTGTTCCAGTGCCTCACCACCCTTTCTGTGAAGAACTTCTTCCTGATATCTAATCTAAATCTCCCCACTTTCAATCTAAACCCATTACCCCTTGTCCTGTCACTACAGGACCTGGTAAAAAGTCCCCTCAAACTTCCTTGTCGGTCCCCTTCAGCAACTGGAAGGCTGCAATAAGGTCACCCTGGAGCCTTCTCTTCTCCAGGCTGCACATGCCCAACTCTCTCAGCCTGTCCCCATAGCAGAGGTCCTGCAGCCCTCTGATCATCTTCGTGGCCTCCTCTGGACTTGCTTCAATCAGTTGGTATCATTCTGATCGTGGGGGCTCCAGAGCTGGACGCAGCACTCCAGGTGGGGTCTCACAAGAGCAGAGTAGAGGGGGAGAATCACCTGCTGGCCATGCTTCTCAGGATACTGCCAAGGATACAGCTGGCTTTCTGGGCTGCCAGCACACACTGCCAGCTCATGTTCAGCTTTTCATCCACCAGTACCCTCAAGTCCTTCTCCTCAGAGCTGCTCTCGATCCATTCTCTGCCCAACCTGTACTTGTGCTTGGGATTGCCCCAACCCAGGTGCAGGACCTTGCACTTGGCCTTGTTGAACTCCATGAGGTTGGCAGTGGGCCACCTGTCCAGCCTGTCAAGGTCCCTCTGGATGGCATCCCTTCCCTCCAGCGTGTCGACCGCGCCACACAGCTTGGTGTCATCAGCAAACTTGCTGAGGGTGCATTCAATCCCGCTGTCCATGTCACTGACAAAGATGTTAAACAGTACCGGTACCAGTACCGACACCTTAGCAATGCCACTTGTCACTGATCTCCAT
>NW_010260572.1:0-212 GCF_000690775.1 Eurypyga helias
TTTTATTTTATTTTATTTATTTTTATTCTTAAGGTAGCAAAGGGTTTGGTCTTTGGTGGCTAGTTCTTACATGGATTTTGGTTAGAAAGGTATTTGGGAATCAAAATATTAGCAAGCATTCACAGAGATTATCAAAACATAAGCCTGAGAGAAAAATAAGTTTGATGATAAATTGTAATTTCAGATGATGGCATTAGGTGCACTACAGAAAT
>NW_010260572.1:244-1441 GCF_000690775.1 Eurypyga helias
CAACTATAAAAAAGAACCTCATCATTAACAATATTCATCTATGACTGAAAATTTTGTTTCTGCTGTCAACTCAATTACTGACAACCATAGAAATCAGAATCACTAATATTTCATTAAGTTTTTTATCTGTATGAAATATTATAACATAATATTGTTATTTTTACATGTCAAGAAGAAAATTAAAAAAAAAAACCCACGGATAAATCAGAAGAGTCTCACACTAGTAAAAAGGGTAGCTTTGAAAACATTGTCTATTCGGATCATCAGATGATACTATTTAGAGTATGTAATACTGAAAGGGCAATCTGATAATCACACTAGAAGCAATTTCAAACCATACTACTGCTGAAAAGTCAATTTAACTTCCCATCTTTATAAGACTTTGTTATTGCTATTGTTAATTATTCCTCATTTAATGGGAAATTGGCAACAGGGTCCCCAACTGTCATTTTAAATTTGCAATAATATCATGTGAAGCTTTTCGTCCTTATTCCCAAGTCCTGGATTATCAGAGCTAAATGGCAGTTCCAGCATTACAAAAGCTCATGGGCAGGTACTGTTACACAAATTGCCAATTCAATTAACAGTGTGTAAATGCTCCACTTGCAGGCTGAGGAGAGGACAGCCATTTTGGCAAGTGTCATTCCTAATTTATCAAACTGTCAAACCTTCCACTCAGGTGCCTGCGGTCACTGTCTGCCTCTTAATGCTAAGTTGTAAATCTGCAGGAACCATTCTTGTAGCTTGGCAAGGAACAATACTCAAAACTGATTTTAAAATCAAATGTACAGTTATCTTAATTATTCTCAGTATAAATGATGTTTTAATTACAAAATCAGAGTGGGAATATTCAATCAAGATCCAAGATTACAGGCATATACAAGGAGGCAGGCAGAACAAAGCCCAATACTAAGCCTGTTTTAAGAGATAGCTATTCAGTTTTCCTTAATTCAGTACAGTTTGCAATTACCTCCCTCCCTTGGTTACTGTACTTTATGGACTTTAGTGTGACTCTGCTCTTGGTTCTTACTAAACCATTGTATGTGTGTTGAAGTCCTTCAGGGGAAAAACCCTGTGGCAGGAGTCTGCATCAACAGTTTGGGTTCATCTCCACAGGCCTTGCTTTCCTTTCTCCCACAGATATGCCCAGTCACTTCACTTAAGAATTTTTAAGTACAGGGAGGAGTACAGGGAAGT
>NW_010260573.1:0-45149 GCF_000690775.1 Eurypyga helias
AGCCGAGCCGAAGCCGGTGATCAGCATCACGGCGCCAGCCACGGGCCCCCGGATCGTGGCGCCGCCCTCCTTCGACGGCACCACCATGCGCTTCGTGGTGGAGCACCGATGAGGAGCGCGGGTGAGTGCGCGCAGCCCGTTACCGGTGAAGGGCTGACGGCTTACCCTCCGGATCCCGGAGTGGTTTGGGTGGGAAGGGACCTTAAAGACCATCCAGTTCCAATCCCCCTGCCATGGGCAGGGACACCTTCCACTAGACCAGGTTGCTCAGAGCCTCATCCAGCCTGACCTGGAACACTTCCAGGGATGGGGCATCCGCAGCTTCTCTGGGCAACCTGTGCCACTGCCTCACCACCCTCTCAGTTTCTCTTCCAGAGGGGTAAGTAACGGGCCCAGGGTCCACAGGCGGCCCCTCACCAGGAGTTAACATACAGGTGTAGAGTAGAAGCACAGAGGTTGCGCACGCCAGGTGGTGCCATTCGGTCTCTCTTGGAGCAGGTAAATAATCCTTTTTTGGCCCGAAGGCTGTTCCAATGGAAGCACACACTGCATTTGCTCGTCACGCAGCCTGTATTTGCAGAGCCCTGTGGCCAGGGGAGCCCTGTCGCCGTGGGGTCCCCTCGGTCCTGGGGAGGGGGGTGCAGCCAGGTGCCTCCTCTGAACGCACCTTGCAGGACGTGAAACAACTCCTCTGCTTTGGTAGCACATCCCCGATTCCTCATATCTTGCTTCTTCCTCCCACCGGGAGGTGAGCGCCCATCTCTCTGCCCTGAACCCCTGCTTCTCCCCATCCTTGTGAAGAGCAGGAAAAGGTGTCTGATGGAGGCAAACTCTTATTTCAGGACTTTCTTCTTGGCCAGGTGAGGGAGCGGGATACGTGGGATAGACCCTGGTGTGCTACCCTCGTGCCATGGGGCTGTGGGCTGGGCAGGGGGGCCCGCAGCTGCCTGAGCCGCAGGAGGGCTCCAGCAGAGCCCACGGGCACCGCTCCAAATCACGATTTCACATGGCCGCTCGCAGCTTGGCCCGACGCAGTCCTGCCAGTGTCTAGTTACCCGGGGCCAGCCGCCAAATGCAGGGATGCGCGTGCAGGGCTGTTGAGCGCCTGGTCTGGAGCAAGAGGGAGGGCACGGGGCTAGGAGTCCTGCACACATCAAAACCAGGGTGCAGAATGTCTTGCACAAAACAGGCAAGGAATGATGACGTTTCACTTTAAAATACCTGGACTGTTAAGAAGGGTGCTTTGGAGTGGGTGTTGCCGCTCCTTTTGCCCCTTGCATTCAAACACACAGCTCACCTTTGCCAAGTGCTGTATCGGGCGGAGCTGCCCAAGCCTTTCGTGGCTTACCGAAGAGTCGCGGAGTTTGTGCTTGGTGTATATCAAGGGGCAGAGAGAAACAGCAGCAACAGTCGGAGGTTTAGGTTTGTCACCAGCTTGTGCTGAGTTTTGTTCTGTCGCGTGCTTGAGGGCAAATTTTTTCTTCCAGCATTTGGGTTATCTTTCTTTTTCCTTCTGTGATCCTCCTAGTTTGCATCATCTACTACTGTGTAGTAGATTATTTATTGAATGAAATCTGACTGAAGTAATTTATGTACCTACTGCTTCTCTGCTTGTAAATATGTTATCTTGAAAGTGCCGTTCTTTTATCCTGGATATAAATGAAGTTGTTTTCACTGGCCTTTATGGGGTCACCTGGGACAGATGAAGTACCAGTTTAAGTTGAGCTCAGCTGTGCTACTCGAGTTGATCTTGTCAGTAAAGTCTTGAGAGAGTGTCTAGATAAAATGGCAAAAGGTATTTAATTTTTTTCTTGTGTCTGTAGGTTGAATTCAGACTGCTAGAGTGAGGAATTTGTTAGATTTCAGTTTAGGGACTTGATGTTTTCGAAAAGGTGTGGTATACAGTACACAGTGATATTCTTGTATCACTCTTTAAAAGTGAAACCCATCGTATTTCCTGGTGCGATTGGCCCCTCATTTCCCAGGGACTTATCTCACCATGGCACATAACAGCCTACAATGCCTGATCTGCCACCGCAGTGGGTGATGCTCTCGGCACGTTGCTCTTTACGTTAGAGCTTTACCATTGTGAGGCAGGTGTGAAACTTTCATACTCATTATGGAAAGTCATTCAGCGGTTTGAAGATTTCACTTCATTTTTTGCTATTAAATGATGGCAAGATGCATGTTGTCTGTCACGGACGGGGCTGCCCGCTCCCTGCCGTCACACACCTGCTGGAGGTAGGTGTCCTGTTGGTGTGTAATGGATGTGCTGTGGGTTTGTTTTCTTTTCTTGGCCTGTTCTGAAAGTCAGTAAACCAAATCATTTTAACTGCGTGCTGCAAGATGTGTTTAGCTTGTCATCAGACTTTGGTTATTCAGTATAGCCCTCAAGGGAAAATAAGGTATATGCTGGAGGGGAGTAGCATTTACAGCCACTGCTTTTCCCATTATCCTGTTTCATCCTTGTATCTACTCATCATTTTCACTCATTTACATAACTTCCATGGCCCTGTGGATATTTTTTTCTCCTCTCTTTTGTTGTCAAAACCAATTTTTTTGGTTTTGTTTTGTTTCTCCTTCTTTACCTGTGTCTCTTTTGTCGTCTTCTTCCTAATGAAATGCGTGTGTTTGCTCAGGGTAGTGTTTTTCCCCTGACAAGAACAGGAGTATAATTTCATATGAATCGGAGAGTGAACTTTTGATAATTTTTTCGTCCCGATTGCTTTCACATCAGATCAGGGTTTTCTTGATCACAGCAATGATGTGCAGATCCTAAAAGGATTTTAAATCAGCCAGATTTCATCACGAGCGTGGCGTTTGAATACAATCCTGTCCTTTCCGGTCCCCTTTTTTACTAGCCAAAATAAGCTGACTGAATGCTCGCTCTTTCCACTCCTGCATTTCTTTCTGCACTACGTGTAATATCTTCTTCCTTTATTTTTTTTTTACATCTTCATTCGCAAACTGTGTCACTAGGTCAGGGACAGCTCCATCTGGTCTCTGTCACATGGAAACTGGCGTGGTAGAGCTGACCTGAAGCTTTGGTTGGTGGTGTGATGCCCCTGGCACTGCGGCACCGAACCCTCCTCGTATCTGCTGCTCTCCCAGCACTTCTTTCAGTGGCTGGTGATCTTTTCTGCATCATCAGTGTGGTAAAATGGATCTTATCAACATGGATTCTGGCAGAATCTAAGATGCCATTTCTGAACAATTCTTAAATGTTTGATGTACAGCAAATAACAGAGAATACGTGCATGTTTCTGAGAGGCATCGTAAGGTCGCTTTTCTCCCTCCTCTTCTTTGCTCACAGTAGTTGGTGAGCTTTTAGCAACATAGCTCTTGTCTGCTGCACTTCTTCCTTCATATGGAAAAAAAACCCCACAAAAACAAAACCTGCTGTTTTTCCGTTCTAATAAACTTGCTGTATTTGCCTGCATCTGAATCCAGACAGCACCAACCTGTAGCCAGCCGTCTGCCTGAAGGCAGCTCATTCCCAGCCTGGATGACTGCAAATGTGTTTTCAGCTTTTGTATCTGTTCCCACATTATACTCTGGGGAGTTTCCGCCTTGTGTTAGGTAAATAAATGAGAAAGTAACATGTAGCACAGTAGAAAGTAACTGTAGTAAATTGTATTGCCAATATTAGAAGGGTATTTTTCCTTGCTCTGTTCAAACATGTGCCTAAACTGAATCCACCTTATAGTTACAGGAATACGTGGGGCATTTATTTTTGTGGTGAAAGTAGGCTAAGTCAGATGAGAGCAGTTCTGTCATCAAAGTATGTAAATACACTTAGTAGTTGTGTTTCTTCCTACCTGCCACCAGGCAATTTATGCCAGCCTTTAAAAATTAGTTTTGTGTGCATAGCATATATATGAATGATTTTCTAAAGGCTTGTGTTCAAAGCCGTGCGTAGCCTTGATGCCCATAAAAGTTAAAGGTGAGCTTAATGAATTTTCTTGCCTGGGATGCTTTCCTGAGCCAGTATTTAAGTCTTAACTCCACAAGTCTTGGAGGGCATGATTATGGGTTGTTTCACTTTTGCTTACACACTCTGCAGGATGCTGTGTTTTTCAGCAAAGTGCTCAGGTCTTCAGCTTAAGCGGATGCATCGCTTAGAACCCGGATGGACCACTTTGCCCTCTCTCTGCCTATGTGCATGGGGTTCCCCAGGACCAGTCTGTGGTGATCCGTGGGGTTGCGAGGCACTGCATGTTTCACACCTTGAGCAGCAAGGACTGGTTCCACTCAAGAAAACAGGGTGCCTGACCACTGACTCAGTTTAAAAGGTCAGGTGCTATTGTCTGATTCTTGGCAGTGGCTTAGGAAATGAGTAGCAAGAACAGTGTGACAATGAAGGAGATCGTACACACTTCTCTGGACTAGTAAAGGTGGTTGTGGCAGCTCTCTAACAATCTGCTTTTTATCAATGATGGTTTTCTGTTTGTCTTTTTTACAGGGACAAGGAAGAAGAATCATGCTCCTTTAATCTGAAATACACTTGGTAACTCTAAACATTCATCCTAAAAAACTACAGTTTTCTCATTTTTTTGTTTCATCATACAAAACAAGTGTGTAAGTTTCTTGTTTTCTCCTAAATATCCCCCAGTTTTGGAGTATGCATACATTTAATTGTGCAAGCGACACTAAATCACTGCATTATTTTCTGCCAAGTTGTTTGTATGTGGAAGCCGATCTGCAGGCTGTAGCCGTCACCCCTGTGCTGGCGGCTAGCGTCAGTAGAGCCCCTACAGCTGTAAAACGCAGGGTGTAAATGCAGCCGCGTTTTGGTGCAGATAGAGGCACAGTTCCAGCCAGGTCCCTGGAACGTGTTGTGATGATCCAGGGCAGCCCTGCAACTCATTAAGCCCTCAGCTCTCTCCTGTTGCAGTAAATGAGGGTCTTCCCCATAGGTTTCGGTGATAATCTGAGGTCAGACGTTTGTTTTGTACTCTGTACTTCTGCACTTGGAATTGCAAACAGGGAGATCCATAGTGTTAGGATCATCCTCAGTGTTTATTTTGTGGCACAGTTCAAAACGGATTGTGTACATGTCAGAAAACACATCTGACAGCTTTCGGTTTTTGTTTGCTCCTCTGTACTGAGTTGAACATCACGAGTTGCCTTAATTATGACAGTGTTTAAATACTGGAAAGCCAGAAATTGACTGTAATATTTTTTAGATCCTGGTTCTAAAGGAGAGGACAGCATTTATTTTTCTTTAAGACTGCAGTCTATTCTTCCTTAAATTGCAACATTGCTGAAAACATCGTCCTACTGATTCCCCCTATTTCTCTTTTGAATAAGTCAAAATGATATGCATGTCCAAATGTCAAACTCTACTTAAACTGATGCTTCGTTGCCAGCAACCAGTTTTTCTCAGCAAAAGAGAATTGTTATCCCAACAGTAAAACTAAACTACAATAGTGTGTTCCCTGCCCGAAATTTCAGTTCGTTGGAAACCAATACATGTAAGATAAAGTCTAAATTATTTAGCATAACGCTTTCTTGATGCAACAGTTAAAAATTTAAAATCTAAATGCAAACCCCAAAATCTGTACTTAAGCATTTGCCGACAGGCAGGATTTTCCTGCTGCTGTTCTCAAGGTTTCCTGCTGCTGAGGAAGTATCAGGGTTTTCCACTCTTAAAGAAAGCCCCAGGTTTTCGTTTTCCTGAGTAACTGACAAGATACAGAAAACTCAGCTGCAACTGCCTTTAACCGTATGTGTGAGATTGTATTTCAATGCAATTTATTTGTTTACAGGCACAAATTGAAATTGCCCTCAGGATGAAATGCACTGCAAGTGTACAGATAGTGAGTGATTTAACATATATCTTCTCATTTCTCTTCATCGTTGTGGAAATCCAATGAAAAAATACTATTCTATCCCTTTTTAAAGAGCTTGGTGTGCCCAGCTAGAGCATACAGAGTGTAAGCTTAATCCCCGTGTTCTTCAGTTGTACCATCTCAGTTACAAGCTTTAACTTCCCACCGGGATTTGGGCTGAGTGCCTCTTAAAGAAAATTAATGCTTCTTAAAGAAAATGAATGCTTCTTCACTGTTCTCATGACCGATAAGCCATAGACGTTACGAGTGGAGTATCGGTGTTAAATGAAACAGTACTTGGGACTGCAGGACAGTGCAGGTACCAGAGCAGATGACCCACTGTGACCTGCATGCGCACGGTACGTACATTATAATACTAGCATCAGTGTTTAAAAATGCTTTGTCCTATTTTTTCCTCTATCGGTGCTTGGAGCAGAGTTGGAGTTTACAAGATACAGGTTTGCACACGCAAACTCAGGGTTTACAGTTTCATCCAGGGTACTTGAAAGGAAATAAAACGCGTAGAAAACAAAGTGCCCAGGATTTCAACATGTACGCATTGGAGGAAGATTTTGCAGGGTTTTGGTTTTTTAACTGCCTGTGGAGATGAAAGCAATGAAATGAGGCAGTACCAAGAGCTATTTATTTTCTCAGTGGGGATTTATTCAGCGGAATGTGTCAGTTCTAATGTCAAAGAGTGTTTGCTCAATTTTGTCTATTACTAAAGAGACTCCATGTTGCCATCAAGGGTCGGTTTTCAAGGAGCTGAGCTTTGCAGAGCCAGTCCAGCAAAGCCTTCTTGTGCCTCTCTAAATTCAAATTCCTGAGCAGATTGCTGGGGACTTCAGCAGAAGCATGATCTCTCTTTATATTTTTTTTACCCAACAGCACAGCACTTTGCTGAACTTGGCCCAGAGTGATGAGTGCCTTGTACACTTGAGTCCCGGATTCCTCACTTTTTACATATGAAAATGGAGCTCTGGGCTTGAGTCTGGCCAGAGCCAGCAGACAGTGGCATGAAAGGTAGAAAAGAATCTGGCCAGAAAAGAATCTGGTAATGTGGTGCTCCTCTGTGTGTACCCAGCAGTGAATTACTCCAACTGATGGGGTGATGTGTAAGCATGTATCTTGATTAGAGTCAAGCCCTCCATGTCAGGGATCACAAGCTGCTAGTATTATACGTTTCATGGTGCAGTCATAATCCGTTGCAGCTGAAATTCCCCACGTGTGCAAAGCAGGGCAAAACCCTGTGCGCCACTCGAGTTCCACCCCAGCCCTGCCCGTCGGGGTTCGGGCTCTGCAGCGCTCGGCCAGCCGCTCCTGCGCGGTTTAGGTCAGGATCCCGTTAAAAGTTTGAGCCGGACTGGAGTGATGCACAAATGTTGTTCTGGTCTTTTGCAGCAGGGCTGGTTTCACTCAGTTAAACTGAATCCTTGGCGAATCACTTGGTGAATGATTTAAAATGTATTTATGAGTTGTGTGGGTGTTGGGTTTTTTTTTCCCTTGTCTGCATCCAAAGCTACCTTTACTCTCTAGTGTTGATGGCCAAAGTGTTGTTCCTTAGGCTTAGAAATTACCATTAGGTTGTGGCTACTTGAGAACACATACTTTAAAAATGCTTGTGGTTTTTTGTCCTTTTTCAGGGTTTTTTTTCTTTTTTTTCTCTCTTTTCTTTTTCCTCCCTTTTTTAAACGAGTGAGTTATCAGTGTAAAGATATTTAAAAGTGCAAATGGGAAGTAAGGACAATGATTGTTAAGAGGATGTGGGTGGTATGTCTGATGAGAGAGCGGTGGGCTTAGGGCAAAGGGGAAAATGCTGTGAGCATATTGTGTTGATGATTGTTGCCTGTGGGGGAAAAAAAATAAAAAAAAGAAGATATATAACTGGAGAAAAATGGACACTCTGAGCTGCTCTCAATGTAGACGACGCTGTGGCAAGTGCATAGCCGAAGTCCGAAATCATCGCGCTGCAGGATGCCATGAGCCTGGGATCGAAGGACAGCAGAGTCGCTCTGAGAATTGCACTAGCAGCGTGTTGCACGTCGGGGACGCTTCAGTACATCACGACCACGTGAGAACAGACTGTTTAAACCTGCTGAGTACCAAAGGTTGTGACTGAATGGGTTAGCATTTGTATTATGTCGGGGGTTTTTTTTTGAATGTTCTGATAAATAAAATGTATTTTTCAGTAAAAGACACACTGCAAGTAAGTCTGCAGTTCCCTGGTTGGTCGCATGTTCACAAAGTTACCTTCGCTGTTGTGCAGGGCAAGCGGTAACAGAGGCGTGACTTGGTTCAGTGTGTAAAGAGTCACAGAAAAAAAATATTTCCCCAGAGAGCAGCCCCAAAACCCTGCACTCGGAGTGTCCCTGAGTTTGGCCTGGTGTTGTAAGTCTCTTTCTGACCTGATCTCACTGTTTATTCTACCCTCTTAGGACAAAGGGAAGCTGGGGGCATTCCTCCATTCGACCCCTTTTGATGCACACACGCACTCCCCCGATATAACTTCACTGAAAGAAAACCTCCCCAGTTTCAGTGGACTAACTTTGACAGGAATAGGGGTTTGGGTGTCCAGAGATCTGCAGCTTTGTCTGGTGTAATGTGCTCCTAGAGAGAACAACTTGGGGGGTGTGTGTGTGGTGTGTGTGTGTGAATAACTGTTTTCTGTTAATTCTCCATGTTATTTTCATTGTCTAATATTGTGATATGCTCAAAAATAGGATCATCTATTAGTGAGTAGCAGTACTGCTTGAATTATTGCTATGAAAAGCCTTTTGCTGCTTTCATGTGTTTCTTCTATCCTCATGGAGATTGAGTAGCTTCCTGATGTTAAGTCCAAGTGTTTAAAAAAGCACAAGTCAAACACTGAAAAATCACAAAATGGAAAGCTAGAAGATTCATTTGGCAGTTTAAAAGAACACTTTCACCTCTCAATTTTCAGTATGTAAGGGGCACATTACAGTGAGCTTCCTTTAATCACATGCCCTAGATGCTTAAAGGAGAAGAGATTCCCACCTCATTAGTTATCTGCAGTACAGTATGAAGACATCTACTGTGAATGTGTCATTCCAAGACATGGCTACACAGTCTTCTTACCTTGCTGGAAGCACAAGTTTCCTGGTAGAACAGTGACATTATCTCTCTCTTTTTTCTGGATTCTTTGAAATTTGTACCTTAGCACTGCATTTAGGACAGATGTCATCAGTGACTTCATTGCCAGTGTACAGTTAGTGCCTCCTGTACAGACACACAAATGGGTTAATTGGCAGACCCAAAAGACTTAAGAGAGGAATGAGAATAGGTGTTGAAAGGAAGAATTGGGGAAAGGGGGGAATGAACTGGGGAAAGAGCAGCCACACAGGCTTAGCTCAACAGGAGCAACCTGGGTGACTGCAGGAGACAAAAGGATGACAGAACCAGTCCAAATTACTAGTGGGTGTGTAGAGCAGAGAGCCTTAGATCACTTTGTTCAAACCAGAGGAGTCTGAGATTGCAAAGGGACCAACAGGAAAATTTGGGCACTGCTCCTTTACTTTTCTCCAAGAGCAGCTCCTGGAGCCTGATTTCAGTAGGCCTCTGTAACACGCTTTTCACAGCCCAGCTGCTTTCTCACGATAAAGGGGCATTTGAAGATGAAACCCCTACAGAAGAGAGGTCAGAAGTAAATATGCTGAGAGACATGAACACTAACTTCTCTAAGGGGCTTGCAGCCAGTGTTCATGTAACAGTAATGCGCCTCCTGCTGCGAGAATCTGCTGAAATTAAAGTGAGAGTTTCTTGTCATACCTTGAATTAAATGGAAAAGTCAGGTGAAATACGTCTGGGATTTTCAGGGGTTGGTGGAGAAGTTTCTAAGTAGTCTTTAAACTTATAAGTTTCTAAATAGACTTCAAAACTTCACTGGTAGGAATGATGGGACCAAAAAGTAGAAATGCAGCCCTTCCTGTCAGAAGGAGTGGGAACAAAGTAAAATGAGAAGCAGATAATTCCCTCATGTCCGATACAAACATGCTATCCAGGATAAAACAAAGCACTTTAAAAAAAAAAAAAGGAAAAGGAAACAGCACCTATTGTAGAATTGCTGTTATCTTGGATTGTTGCTATTGAGAACATGTAATCTGCCTGCCAAACCCAAACTGTGCCCCTAGTCTATCCAGCTGTTTTATTTTTGATGTGCCCATCACCTAGTTACCAAATTCGAACCTGCTGCTGCAGAACAGCGCCTGCCAGCCCAGCCTTCCCGCTGATCACTGCTGAACAGGGCACGCCGTTCAAGCTGAAAATGTGATTAAGAACCTCGCTCAACCAGGACTTATGTTTATTTTGCTATTTTTAACAAATCCTCCTGCGTTCTAAGGCACAGTTGCAGCATGCATTACATGGGCTTGTAACTCCTAAAACATCCCCATGCTTAAGGGCTGCGGTTCCGTCTGCGCTGTCGCCAGACAAACTCTCGAGTGGATGCTCTCGATAAGGCTGAGCTGACTTTCTAAGTAACCTGTGTGCACTGGAAATCCGGGCTATGCATTTCACAGGTTGTTACGTGCGTAACCCTGGCACCTTTCACCAAGAATCGATTAATTTTATTAAGAGTAAAATACTTAAAATGATGATCTTGTTCCCACTAACAAAGGGAAAGGAAGAAGCTGTCGGCGTGATTGCAGGCTGTTCTGAGATCATGCTGGTTTACACCCATGCAGCTGTTTGGTATCCATTATTGGTAGGAAAGCAATTATTTATGGTCAAATGTTATAAAAATAATGATGTTTAGTCCCCATATCTGCTACCCTGTACTGCACTGATGGCTTGATTCATAACCTCATGAGATCTACCTTCCAAAGCATCGATCTTGACCTCGTGCTTTCTGCACCGGAATATTTTAGGAGTGGAGTGCAAAACTGAATGCTGGAATTGGAATATTTTTTGAAGAGCGTATGAAAAATACTCCTTAAAAATTTGAACTCCTTGGAAGTTTAAGGGTAAAGTTTCCCCACATCCCTTTTGCAAGAGGGTTGCTTCTGGGACTTAGCTGGATTATCACTGCGCTGTTCTTTCCTTGGCTTCCGATTAGAAAGGACTGAGCATTCCTTTGCTCCTCTAAACTTCGTGTATGAATTCATTGCTGATTATTGAAAAGTACACATAATAGCCAGTATTAAAGAAGCGTGTGGCGTGTATTTGCAGTTAACCCCCCACTGATCTGATAAATGCTCCCAGTGTTTGCTTTGGTGGCAGCCCTAAGTGTGTTTTCACTTCAAATGCGGGCTTAAGCGCTGTATTAATTTCACCTTATTTTTAGACGATGGTCAGTTTTGTTGTTCCCGTAGCTATGGAGTCCACCTAACGAAGCAGTGGCCTTCCATTACCCAGCTGTTGGACTAAACCCTCCTGGAATCCCCATTATGTCCAGCTGTTAGGGTCAGCTTCGGAAGCAAGTGTATTGCCGCAGTACCGGGGGGTAGCCACAAGCACACTTACTGCCTCTGAAGGAGCAACATGGGCCTTGAGGCCCTGGTTTAGTTTTGAGCAATGCTGTCAGAGCTGTGGAAGCCCCAGAATTAGCCTTACAGGCTGGCTGTCCCATTCTGAAAGACCGGTTTTCCAGACTGGAGACGGGCACACGAATTTTTCTCCACAGGCTGTGCCAGGGCTCGATGAGTAAATGAAAAAGCAGAAGACCCAGATCAGTATTGCTGGGAGACTGGGCCTATGTGTGTTGAACAGACCTGTGCCTTTCCCTTCAACGGTAAGCCCATCCATCTGCTGGGGTTGGCCAGATACTTGGCAACAGCCATGTTACCTTGGCATAAGCGGCGAATATTTAGCATTACGCTTTTTTAAAAGTGAGCGCCCACCTTATGTTATTTTCGTGCGCCAAAGGGCCCCATTTTACAGGCATGCGTTTAGAGATTTCTTGGATTTGATACATTTGAGAGGGGGTAAGCCCTGCAGTGGGATTGCTGGTATCAGACCATACAGGTGCAAACTTTGTTATCTTTTCATCCTGATTTTGGGCTGTGAAGTCGTGGGTGGGTCTGGCAGGCTGTTGATGCAAATTACCATGTGGAGTTGAGGTCTTCACCTGGTGATTAACTCAATAGGATGTGGAGTTGAGGTCATCACCTGGTGATAATTCAATAGGATGTGGAGTTGAGGTGTCACCTGGTGATAACTCAATTACAAGTGAAACTCAACTCAATCTACAAGTGAAATGGTGATGATAACTATTCCTTTGTGCCCCCCTTTGTCCACCTTCTATATTTAGGGTGTCAGATCCCTGCAGGAGGAGAATGCCTCTTTCTAGGTGTATGAATACTTGTCTCTGACCTTATTTTTGGTTTGTATGACACAAATAGCAAGCAGTAATAACAAACGTAAAAGCTCATTTTCAGTTTCAGTTCCTAAATCAGTAGTGGAGGTATCTAACACTGCTACAAAATAGAGGCTGCAGGCTTCAAGCATGGATATGGAGAGGAAGAGACAGGTTTGTGGGAGCCTTGCTGAAAGAAGGACCATGTCTGGGGAGAAGGAGGGGACGTTTGGAAGGGAGGAAGGAGAAACTGCCTCTCGTTGAGGGAGGAGGAATGCCTGGGGTGGGGCATTGTATACAATCTGCAGCAGAGGAGCACAAAGGGCATTTAAGGCTGAGGAGCAGGGGCAGGTTTGCTGGCAGTGCTGGCCATGGTATTTTACAGGTAATGTCACTGCCAGCAGCCTTGGTATCGCTTTGGCCTGAACTCGTTTCTGGTGTGTGTTGACAGCCAAGAGGACTGCCTAGGTGATACGTCTCCTTTGGGCAGGGGATTTGGGCAGGCACTTCCGGCATGTGGTGTATCGTGCTTGGGGTCTACACCACCCTCGGGAGATAACTCTGTCTCCTGGTTGGTGGAAGAGCCCAGGACAAGTGAGTGTCCAACTTACGTTATTGGTTTGGATGTGGTAGGGGATTAAATGGTTCCTCTTGCTCCTGTCAACACTGTTCCCTCCCCAACAAGAGGCTTTCCTGAGCCAACAGGTAACCGACAAAAATCAAGACTGAAAACAAAGGGTTTTTTTCCCCACTGTATTTTTACCTGGTTTATTTATGCTGTGACTAGAAGTGTGTCAGCATTTTTAGGAAAGACAACAAGCAGGCTGTTCTACCCCTTTGACAGTTTGATTTTTGCAGATTTCTGTACTCTTGGTTGTTTACAACACAAAAGAATTTTTTTTTTTTAATTTAATTCTTATAATACTTTTTTTTCTCCCATGACAATCTATGATTTTTTTTCCTGCCTGGTTTGGGGCTTTTTTTTTTTTTAAACAATTGTTCCTGGCTTTTAGTTTTATTGTTTTGTGACCAGCACTCACCCAGCTTGTCCTATAAAAATTAAATCAGCTGGATCATGTCAGAGATCAGCTGAGCTGGGATGAAGTATATTCTTTCTTAATCTGCAATGCTGCTGTAAATGTAAAACATGGGGTTTTTTTACGCAGTTCCTATGAAGACACTGCTTGAATGAGCAAAAAGTTATTTCATTTTAATCAGAGGACTTGTATGAGTCGTGATTATTTTTTGCATTGAAATAATGAGCCTAACTTACCTAGAAGAAAATGTTCTGGCTCTGCACAGACTTTGCTAGGCTGTGTATTCCAGAAGGATTTCTTTCAGGACCTTTTCCTTCAACATAGTTCAGGATTGCCTTAGCGGGTGTTCACTTTTCTGAAATACACCTGCCTTCATTACACACAGGGACACAAATTTTCAGGAGACAACCTTGATGAGCAACCGGTGTTGGCTTAACTCTGCCCCTGGTGATAACTACAGAAATGATATCATTGATTTCAGTGGGAACAGAACTAAGGCAACTGTAAGGGCTTCTGGAAATGTTAACCCACATTTTTAATCAATTGTATCTGACTACAGAAGTTAATAAAAAAACCCCAAAAGATAAATAATAATAATAATAAGCAAGCTCTGACTGCTTAAAAAAGGGAGCCTTCTTTAAGATCATGTAAAATAAAACCTGTTTTTTTGTAAACAGGCAATACTGAGTAAGCAGGAATTTGTGGTCCCATTTATACGTTAATTGTACTTGAATATTTGAATGAGGATTGGTCATAGGCCTAAACCACCTAAATACTTTAAAATATATTCATAAATAATCATTCTTTATACATCATAATTGTGTTTACTGCACATCAAAAACATGGACTTCTGTATTCCCCAAAGAAAAAAAAAGAAGGATTCTTTTTGCTTTTGGCACAAAAAAAAGGAAAAATAAAGAACCAGCACCACCCTTAAGGGAGTGCATGGAATACTACCAAATTGGTCTTTATTTGCCCTAGCTTTTTGCCTTTTTTTTTTTTTTTACAAAAGTCTTAAATACAGGTTAATATGTAAACACTGTGCATGCACTGAGAGTCTGATCCTGGCCCGTTGAAATCAATGGCAAATTTCCCATCAACTGCAGCAGGGCAAGATCAAGCTCCAAGTTAGCATAGCACGTACAAGCCTAAGGCAGCAGGGAGCTATGGATTCAGGAAAGTGAAAGCTCAGGTGCTCCTTTCAAAACCAGTTGCTGGAGGAGTCAGACTTGGCGCCGAAAACCTTCCTGCACATGTCAGAGTTTTCTTGATGGAGAGGGTATTCGTTTCCTGCCAACGGTTCCGCTTTCCGTCTCCTCGCAGTGTACCGTCTGCCAGATGGTAGACTTTCATACTTCGTTACGTAACGCCTGCAAAGACACAGCGTGGTGGTCAGGCACTAGGAAATGCAGGCAAAATCTGTACCCTGTAGGTGATGCTGGAGATAAACACTGGCATACAGATACGATTACACTTCCACAATGTCTAGGTACAAGCAGAAGATGTTCTACTATGTGAAGAACAACAGGCACTGTTTTCTTAGGATTTCCTGGAGACCCTGGAGCTCTTTAATTCCTCTGAGGCTTACCATCTTTTGGATCAGAAAAGCCTGAATGGAAGTCTGGCACAGGCTCTGCAAATGCTGTCACCCTTAGGTCTTAGCAAATAGGGATTAGGAGGGAGTAGTACACCCAGCTTCTCACATGGCAATGCAATTACTACCCTTTGGCTACTGGAAAGCATCTTTTCTACCCTACTGTGCAGTAGTTAAGCTTTCAGGAAAGTTGGTGCCTTAATAAAATATGACAGAATGCGACGGTCGCAAAAGCTTCACCCACCAGGTACTTCTGTGGACACTAGTAAACAGCAGATGATGAAGAAAACTTTCCACTTCAGCTGGTTTATGGCCACGCACTTCCTCTCTCGACAGTGTAATAGAGTGAACCACTGCTGGCAAAGCTTCAGGTCACCATCAGAACTGATCATAACGCAAGGGGACTAGTGTCCCGTCACTTCAGTTCGTTTACTTGCAAAACCAAATGGGAAAATGGGACTAAAGTGCACACTCCAAGCAAGCTGTGGTTTTCAAAAAGGTCCTTTCTGAATCTCGGGGCAGAATGGGTTAACAGAGAGGTTGGGGCGTGTAACAGCCTACACAGCACCTGATTGTGTTAGGCTGAAATCTGGCCTACATTGTTAATGTCTGGTGGCTGTGAACACCAGAAGTTTCAGATTCAGCAGCTGGCTGGAAGGACGCCTCAGAAATTGTGTGCTCTTTGTTCTTACCTGAACGGAGACTCCACTCTGTCCATCTGCATGCAGACTAAAAACGGGTACTGCGAAAACTGCACCGTGGAGATGAAGTCTAATGTTGTTTCTACTTCCAAAGTGGTTTCCACACCAGTTTTCACGAAGAAGGAATCTACCTCGGTGTTACCAGCTATAACCATGGCTACCCTGCAAGTAAATTCAGGCATTGCAATTAATTCAGAACACGTGAAGAAAGAGGAAAGTAAATTGGAAATGGTCCTACCACCCATACACAGAAACTGCCAGATAACACCCACACATAAAAACTGGTCAGACGAGACCAGTGGGAACTGGTATTACTTAGGTGGAAGGGAAAATAGAAGTACAAATGTTCTGCCATGCATGTAACTGTTATTTAACTCATCTGCAACGTCTTTGTGCTGGTCTTTTATATTTAAATTCTTCTCACTGGGACTACCAGGGCTCAGGAGCCTGAGGTCTCTACAGCTATCACGTGTACTGGGAGCATCTCACCGGTTCTTGACGTTGGTTTTGGATTCCCTGTACCACAGGCTGAACTCCATCCCTCCTGAGATGTCGATGGCCAGGCCACCCAGGAACTCCACGCTGGCTCTCGGTCCTGACTGCAGCTGAACCTCCTAGAGCCATCAGAAAGCACAGGTAAGCGCCCCGTTACTGATTGCAGGACTCAGCGGTTTCCTTACTCCCTTTTGTACTGCAATCGTGCCACTCATCATTTTGCAGGAACAAGAAGGAATAGAGGGCTTTCCTGAAAAGGTGGGCAAAACACCACTGATGCACCTCGCTCCCTAGAAAATAGAATGAAGCTAAGGCGTGGTGCCTTGCATCCTTCCCCCCTCCCCTGGCATAAGGAGTATCACCACAAGAGAAGCACTACAAAAATATCACGGCCTCTGTCTCCCAGAGCTACCACACAAGCCTCACAGAGGCTCTGCTGGCAGTTCAGCTAAATCAAACTCCTCACTGCACCCCCAGCAATGGCACAGTGCAGTGTGGCTTCTTCAGTACCCCGAAGGCATCCCTGTACTGGCAGCAGGATGCAAAGTGCTGGAAGCAGTCGTGCAGCGTGTAGCGACTCCGAGCCCACCGTATGGCAGGAATTACCTCTTCAGTGGCTGGGTGGTCAAACCCATAAGCTAATGTGCCTTAATTGACACTGTGAATTTGTATTTCATGCATTTTCCATCAAACATCGAGTGTGCTCACGGCTTTCTGAAATCAGGCTGGACTGGAAACGCATTACGTGGAGTCTGTTTCGGAAGTGATAATATAGCTCAGGGTCATGGCAGCTCATTGCTTTTAAGTTTTGACACACAGTCAATATTTTAAGGTTCACTCAGCTTGGCAATCTAGCTCACTTCACATAGTCGTCCTGCTTCCCTAAGAACTACTGGATTAATTCACTGTTTTAAAGGAACCATTAATTTGGGAAAAGTTTAATTTGATCATGTCCCCATACAGGACACTTCCTCCTCTCTCCCAGCTGGTTGTCTCCCTCCTCCATCCTTTCTGTGTCTGTGGTATTCTCTGCACCTGTAATGCTGCAGGTGTTTGTAGGATGTGTGAACACCCAATTTCCACACCCCAACTTTTTGATGCCTGGGCACCTTGAGGTCTCTCTTCTTTTCTTAGCTATTCAGCAGCCCAGTAGTTCCAGCTAATGCTGTCCCAAGGTTTAAGACAGAAGCGAGCAGAGACAGTCTGGCTTCCTAATCCCTAGAGCAAGGAGCAACTTCTGGGGAGGCTTTTATTCAGAGCATTAAAATTTTCCTGCCGTAATTAAGTACTTGGGTAATTATGGTGGCTGTATATGGTTATTTCACCTTTTAGGATAAATAAACGACCTCTGAAATCACCTCCTTGGCAGAACCAATTCAGTAGTCATTTGCTGCTGAAGTGGGCTTGAGATTTAATGTGACAATGCAGTGGGCTGTCTGCAGTTTATAAGTCCAGCATGCCGCCAGCAAGTGTGGTCATACTGCGCTCTGATTTCTTATTTTCACCCAAGAGAAAAACATGGGTTGGAACTGTGGTGTTTCTGAAATCAAAGGCAGTGTTTCTACTGACTGCAACGGAGCAAGGAATACTTTCCTTGTTGGTCTGTTTAGGTGTGGAGATAAAACTTGGTTTACCTTATCTTACTTCCCTTTTAATTGAGACTGAATTGGTGGGTAGCTGTTAATGAGCGAGGAGGTAACATTACGCATTCTGGCAGCGACACGTACACACAACCAGAGGAGCTGATATTTTCAGATGCACTGTCAAATTGCACTAAAATAATATTAGAGTAGGCTTGGTTTGCAATGGCTGCGCAGTTTAGGGCTTTAAAAGCTACCTATAATTAAGTCAGGTTTGTCACTGAAACCAGCAGAGAAGCTAAGGAGCACTTGTCTTGTGTTTTACTAGCTCATCTATTTCCTTATTTAGAGCTGAGTCCTGTCCTTCGCCTCATGTCCAAATCCTATCCAGGCTGATGGGAGGTGTAAATCACAGGGACCCAGCCTCCTCAGGAGCAGGATTTTCCTTTCCCTTCCTATTTTAAGCTTTGTGTGTCATTTGCAGTGGAAAATGTGATCCAAAAGAGCAGAATCAGTAGTTTGTCACTGTTTAAAATGTCCCAACGTGCTGTGTTTCAATTAAAAAGGAAGTTTCTTTATGTACAGCACTGACAGTGCTAATGGAATGCAAGGCAGAGACGGCTGAAACAGGCACTTCTTTGGGAATTAGCTATCTTCCACTGGGGTCTGGCTTTCAAATGGTTTCTCTGACCTATTAATACAGTATTTAATTTCTCTGTGCTTCTGGCAGGTGTGTTGCCTAGGAGAAATATTAATACTACTGAACTTTAATGCGGGTGACTTAGGAGTCTCAAAACCAGTTTTATGAAAGCCATTTGTTTTACAGAGGGAATTGTAACTCCTGGATGGTCATTCTTAGCCATCAAACAGCACTGTGAGGACTGGCAATGGCTGTAAAATACACTCTGATTTTGGTTTGTGGAGTTACGTGAGAAAAAAATGTAACAGACGGTGGGCAGGAGTGTACGCTTTCGGAGCAATATTGTTAACTTGGAAATCACCTCTCCAAAATGTGCCTATGGTGATTACCGTGATTGCAACATTCAGGAAGGGAAGCTATTTTCCGAGGTGGTGGCGGGGGAGTTATTGGGTAGATTTGACAGCACTTTGGGTACAGAACCATTTTGGTCTTTCTGTGCAAAATGATCCTTATAAACAGTAATAAGGGAGCAGAACTTTTCTAATAGCTAAAATTACTTTTCTCAAAACCAGGCTGCACCAATGCAAAAATTGCAACCGAGATATTACAGTAAGTTCTTTTCTGGCAATTCAGTTGCCTCATTTTTAAGTTCCAGCCTTGGCTTCCAAGCCATCCCTTTGATGTTTGATCTCAACTGCTATCTGTACCTTATGTTTGGGTTTTGTGTGCTCTGAAATCACCCTGCGGCCAGCTGTGGCACACTGAGTTCTGGTATCATAGGATGGGCACTCTTCTGGTTTTCCTCTTTGAAAGAAGAGAAATCCATGTTTGGCTTGGTTGTCTACAGTATGAATTTGTAAAGGGGCTTATGTTCTGGGCAAGGCCTGTCCATGTTGGCCAGGGAAAGTGGTGGTAGTACTCAGCTATCAAGAAACTAAATTAATTATGGTGCTCTCAGCGTTACGCCATTCACGCTTCCACCCTGACAGTGTTTTCTGGCACAGTTGTAATCACAGTACATGAACTTGACAGGGGAAAGCACTTCTAATGAAGCCTAACCGGGTTATGTGGAAGTGCCCAAACGGGGGGAGCAGGCGTTGTTTGCATTGCACTGTGCCTACCACGCACAGCTCTAGCACAGACCTGACACGAGCTTAACAGATGGACTTGATGATCTTAATGGTCTTTTCCAACATAAATGATTCTATGATTCTGTGATGGTGCTGTTGACCTGGAACGTAGCTGTAAAACCACTCTTAGAAAGATGTGCTGTGTTTAAAACACACGTCAGCCTGAAGATGTGTTCAACAGTGCTTCAAACAATTTTTGCCTCTGTGGGGTGTAGAGGTAAGAACAAGTGCGTTTTTGGCAGTGAACACACACTTTTGGTTGTGTCCACTGCTTGAGTCCCAAAAAGCAGCAACTGTGCTATTGGCAACCCAAGAGGGAAAGCAAGATGGGATCACATCCCATCACACTGCTGACCAGGCTTTCAGAATGTCACTAACTGACCAAAAATGTTACACCCTGATATTGTTAAAAATGGCATGTAGTCCCAGCCCTGGTGTGCCCCAAGCTTTTATGAGGTTCTCCAAAGATGAGGTGTGGAGAATCTGCTGACTTGGCAGAGCTCTTGGGATGCCCACTTAGGTGGTTCAGCCAGGGTACGTGTGGAGCTTGGAGCATGCGCAGCAGTTGGAAATGTTCAGTTCTGTAAACACCATGCTCATAAGCTCAGGACTTAACATGATTATCTTTCTCACCTCCATGCTCTGTCAAATAGGTTGTGGTAAAGTTTTTGCCCATAATCTGAGTGTGAACTGTAAAGTGTTGTTGGAATGAGCTTTAGTTATCCACTTGGTGCACTATGTGGGAAGCCCTCTAGATATAATACCATTATAAAGGGGCTGAGCTGGGTTCAGGATGGGGACAGCTGTCATCTGCAGGGGGTGTTTCTGTGTAATTTTGATCAGAGTGGATTTTCTCATCATCTGCTTTTGGCAGTTTCTTTTGCCAAGAATTAAAGGGGAAAAGTAAAAAGAAAAGTTTGAGCCTGCAGATGTTTCATGAGCTGAGTGCTGCTGTTAAATCCACAGGTTCTAAGGAGATCCCTGCTTGCAAAGAACAAAAAATATCAAGCCAAGTGCTGGCCCTGTACTTTCTGGGAGATGTCTAGATTTTTAGCCCTCTGATAATACATTATGTAGCCAGTTATGCTTCGATATGATTCTATATCCAAGCATAAAATTGTCAGACTATTTGGGGTGACAGTTGCATAAAAAACTGTGTAATCCTCATTTTAATTCCTGGCTTTGCCAAGCAATAAGCATTTGGAATTTGGACCTCTTTGCACTGTTCTTTGAAGGTTAGTTATCTGGGAAAGTTTGAGTACCAGTGATTCATTTATTTGGTAACTGACAGTTATTGCCTAATTGGACGTAAAGTCTCTGGACAACTTGTGAAGAGGAAAACCTAGGTGGCCACATGGGAAAATAGTGTATTACAAGAAACTGTGGGAGGAGAGGCCATAGCTGGTAGCAATATGAGTTTTCTACAGGGAACTCAGATTTCCTTTTATTCAGTGTTACTTTGCTTTCTAGAATATGTGTTCTCACATTTGTTCTAGATTGTTTTCCATGCAATTTCATTCTGGTTTTTAATACCTGTGACCTTCCCATTACTCCCATAGTAAGAGAAGTCTATGTGACATTCATCAGGATAATCAGCATTGAAAAGAAAGAGAACAAGATGTCCTACAGTAATGGTTTTGGGGAGGGAGCATCTGTGGTTAAGAGGCAGAAGATGAAGCAAATAGTGTGCTATTAGTACCTGTGAGTGATCTGTCAGAAGGATAAGTCCTTTCACCACGTTAATTGGATCTCCAGTTGCTGAGAACATTTTGGACATTAAATCGCCGTATCCTTGGAAAAATGTAACTGGCCTAAGTTGGACATCAAACAGAATGGCTGACATGCCAGCAAAGGAGTCCAGGTTCTCCTCGCCTTCATCAGGAGTTGCAGCTATTATGGACTCCAGACCTTGAGCTTCAATCACCACCTAAGAAGCAATAAAATGATAAAGAATCAATGAAAAAACTCTGCCTGACCCAGGCTGCCCCCCTATACATTTTCTTAATGTCTAAGATCTTAATTCTAATTTATGTAGTTACAGATTATGCTGGTTATATAATCTCATGGCACATTTTTTCCTTTGTAGATGCAGGCAGAATCTGCCCACATGTAGGTCACAATCCCGAGCCTACTTTTCTTTCAAACAAATTTTCCTGTATTCACGTGACAATTTCAAGCATTAGCTGAATTAGCTGAATTGATTTAGAAGCTGTAAGAAGAAGACCACATACAGGCTTAGTTTTCATGTACACTGTGGCAGTTACCTGGCTGGCATGAAGTTCAGCATTTCTATCAAAAATACGGATGTTCATGTTGCTTCTCCTTAAAATGCCAGAGCCTGAATAGAGGATGTCAAAGCTGTATGTAGATGATACATCAGGACCACCTTAATTAAAAAAGAAAGAAGGTACCTGTGACTAAACTAGCGGATTAATCAAATGTTTGGGGATACAAACAGGGTTAAAAGGCAGTATCGTGGTTACATACGTGTAATATAGCCAGAGTAGGCAGAGGAAGAGCCCATCTTGGAGAAGCGATCATAGTTATGAGCACGCATGTCCTTCAGAACTTGCCGAACTGTTTTGCTGTGGTATTTCAAAACAAACACACACAGGCACAAAAATATTAAGGTACCAAATGTATTACTGTCCTATAGAAATACCAGTTTTGAGAAGGGGTGAATTTCGCAGTAAGAAAGAAGGTCTTCCTCACATTTTCCCACTAAAAATCTGCCCTAACTCAGAGTCTCTCTTCCAATTTCAGCTACTCCCTGCAGTCATAGGCAGAAAGGCAAGCAAAAATCTTGCATGAAAATTAACAGTGTTTAGAAGAGATATTTTGATTCTTTTCATTCTAGTGCTATGATGTTTCAAATTCTTCCGGTTCACTGCTTCTTAAAACATAAAAGCAGGGACCCCACTGAGAGAATTAAGACCAACAGATGACATTTCTTACAGTAATCAAGTTAGATGCCTAATTCTTATTTGTACCTCTGAAAATGTGAATAGCTATCTATTAATGTCATTGAAATGCAGAGATTTATTCTGAAATATCAATACTCAAAAGTGACACAAAAATCGTGTCCTTTTGTATTCTCCTCAAACTTTACAGTATGAATTCACGAGAACCTGTGTGTTCTTTGGGCTTCTGGGGGGAAAAAAAGTAAGGATGAGCTGTGTTTACTGCTGGGTAAAAAACTAACTGGATGGCTGGATCCAAAGAGTTGGATGAATGGAGTTCAATCCAGTTGGCAGCCAGTCACAAGTGGTGTTCCCCAGGGCTCAGTACTGGGGCCAGTTCTGTTTAATGTCTTGATCAATGCCCTGGATGAGGGGATGGAGTGCACCCTCAGTCAGTTTGCAGACGGCACCAAGCTAGACAGGAGTGTCGATCTGCCTGAGGGTAGGAAGGGTTTCAGAGGGATCTGGACAGGCTGGATTCATGGGCTGAGGCCACTGTATAAGGTTCAACAAGGCCAAGTGTCGGGTCCTGCACTTGGTCACAACAACCCCCTGCAACGCTACAGGCTTGGGGACGAGGGGCTGGAAAGCTGCCCAGCAGAAAAGGACCTGGGGGTGTTGGTCAACAGCGGCTGAATATGAGCCAGCAGTGTGCCCAGGTGGGCAAGAAGACCAACAGCATCCTGACCTGCATCAGGAACAGTGTGGCCAGCAGGATGAGGGAAGGGATTGTCTGCCTGTACTGGGCACTGGTGAGGCTGCACCTCAAATCCTGTGTTCAGTTTTTGGCCCCTCACTGCAGTAAAGACACTGAGGTGCTGGAGCATGTCCAGAGAAGGGCAACGGAGCTGGGGAAGGGTCTTGAGCACACGTCCTGTGAGGAGCAGCTGAAGGCTGCTGGGGGAGCCCTCAGCAGCTGTGGAGCTGGGGTGGTTTAGCCTGGAGAAGAGGAGGTTGAGGGGACACCTTACTGGTCTTTACTACTTGAAAGGAGGTTGTAGCCAGGTGGGGGGTGGTGTCTTCTCCCAAGTGACAAGCAATATGAGAAGAGGAAATGGCCTCAAGTTGCACCAGAGGAGGTTCAGAATGGATATTTGGAAAAATTTCTTCACCAAAAAGTGTTGTCAAGCATTGGAAGGGGCTGCCCAGGGAAATGGTTGAGCCACCATCCCTGGAGGTATTTAGGAGACGTGTAGACGTGGTGCTCAGGGACATGGTTTAGTGGTGGACGTGGCAGTGCTGGGTGAACGGTTGGACTCGATGATCTTAAACGTCTTTTCCAACCTAAAGTATTCTGTGATTCTATCTACGATTCTGTTTATTTATACTAAATTAATGTACCTTGAAGGCATTTCAAAGTGAAGTATATCTTGGATCATGGAGAGCATGTACTTGTTCATTTCCAGAGGCAGTTCACCAATGGAGAGCAGGATGTTCTTCACTTCCATATAGGATGGGTTACTGTTTAAGATGATGGCAGCTGCAGTGGTTCGCACTGTCTTTTCATGGACTTTACGATTCTGGTGGTATATCCTGTTCATTGTTTCCTTCACCTGGTCAGGAAACACATGATTTGGTCAGTGGTCACACAGATGACTAGGCAAAGTACAGACTGGAATCTCGTTTATAATATCAGCTTAAGCTAGCTCCATAGCTAAGGCTAATACATAGGGATATATTTTCAGCACCCTTTTTTTCATGGTCCTTTTGGAATGTGCAAGATGTGTACAGCTCAGTGACCACATGGGCAATCGGGGCATCTGTTGTTCTCTCAGCCACAGTCCAAGTACAGCCTTCCACACTGATTTTCACAGCCGGGCTGTAAATAGGTAGGAGCACTAAGAACAAAATACTGTGGCAGTAGTAAGACCAAGAGAGAGATTTCCTTGACTCTCAAGGGAATATGTACTTTTAAAAATACCAAGAATATTGTGACTTTAATTTTCTAGACAGTGCCTGTGGTGGCCTTATGTCCCTGAGAAGGTTGTGACACATCTTTGTCACAGACAATTCCATGAAGAGCCATGTAGCCCCACTGACGGAACGGCCTCCAGCATGTTCATTGCAGGGCAGCGCCCTGACAAACTGAGTCACAGCTGCCAGCAGTAGGTATGAAATGGGATGCAGCAGAGGCAGGACCTCATGTTCTGCTATTTTGCATGTCTTTTCTTACTCTTGGAGGCTGCAAGGTAAGATGCAGCTATTTTAATCTTCTCTTACTCCACGCGTTCTCCCTGGCTATGTGAAAGCACAGGTAAGAAGAGGGGTTACACAGGTGCCCAAGTGTTCCCAATGTACATCACAGAGAAGACAGTGCTCTTGCGAAAGGAGCCCAGTTTTCCCTGCAGAGTGCCTGCCTGCCACCTTCAGTGGCTGTGTGTGACTCTGGAGCCAAAGGCTGAGTAGCACTGGCAGACTGGGAGCTGGGATTTGGCAAAAAAAAAGGAACTGAAGGGTGTATAATAATTTCCTGGAGATACAAAAACCATACGTGGGTCATCTTTAAAAAGACTGGGAGTGACAAATGAACTCTGATAATTTGTACTTTATGTTTAATACAGTCTCTTGCACTTATTTTCTTGGGCAGTATATTTTCTTACCTCTTTGGTGAGAACAGAAGGATCGTATCTCTGCAAGGCAGTGGCAGCAACATTGCTGATGGGCCCTTCTTCTGACTCAGCGTATTTCAGAAGCAGTGGAATTGCTTCGGGAAGAAGTGCATTCTTCAGCGCCAGCAGGTACATCCTTACATTGTCATCTTTCTTAGCCTTCTCCAGTCTACTTAGAATTAGCCTTTTGGCTTCTGTAACAGCCTGAAGAAAATCAACGGCATGTTTAAATGATGATCATTAACCTACCTTTTTCCCTCATAGAAGTAGGAGGGGCAGGACTGGGTTCTAGCATGTTTTTGTTTCAAAGCATCACTGCTCATGGCTAGCAAAGGTGTCATTTGCAAACTGGATGTCCTTCTTGGCAAACTTGGCTTCCTTCAAGTGTAACCCAAATGGCTATAGTCACAGTAACACCTTGTCCATCATTTGCTTAGCTGTTCCTGCCCTCATTCAGGGACTTCACAGGCCTTACTTGTGGGGCCAACATGTCCCCACAAAAAAAAGACAAGGGAAGTGTTTTTTAGTGCTTCATAACATAATGTTATAAGAGTGCTTGGCAATTAACAGGGGAAGCAGGTGCTCTGTGTCTTTTCAGCAGTGTGCTACACTCCCAAACAGCACAGATCCAGCAGGCAGCAGTGTCTTGTCTGACCATCCTCATCTTCTACCACCAGTATCTACTCAGTCCACGGTCAAGGCCTTCCTCCTGGATTGTTCTATGCATGTTTGGGGCAGAGTTGAGTACTTGAAACAATAAATTCTCTTCACAGAGCTGAAATAACCTAAGGTGACTGCAAATACTAAATAGAGTCTAAGTTTGCCAGTGTTTCTCTGAGGACATGCAAGACTTTTGGACAAGTGAGCACAAGTACTGCTTTTGCTGACAGACTAGGCAGTGAGAAAAAGTTCTGTCAAACAAGGACAACCTGGGAGAAATCCACAGAAATGGAAAGAGACCAGATTAAAGCCTGAAGCTGACAAAGTAGATGTCATTATTAAAATAAATAATAATCCTCACGCTATCAGACATAGGAGTATATGGACTCATATTAAAACAGGGAGAAATAAAGTTCCCGTGTTGCTCATGCTCCCCCAGTAACATCAGCAGGGATCATTCACTGTGTTGCAGACCAGACTTTGGCCAGCAGTGAATAGCAGATACTTACTGGAAGCTTGCAGCCTTCTCTGTCACACAGCTTTCTGATGAGCGCTCCCATGACAATGACAAGAGTTTCTCTGATTTCTTCACTTGCGATATCACCCTTGAACTTAGCCTGTTATGCAAAAGCAATGCCATTAGTCTGTCTGTCTAAATATGATGAACCACAGTCCATTGTGGGCTGAATACCCTCCCTCATTTACTGTGAACATTAGTGCAAGCAAAGGCAGTGATGACCAGAATGGCCTGTGCTCAAGCTAAGCAGAGCACTGCTCTATCATTACATATAATAACTGACTGCCATTTTTGAGTTACATTGTCTCTCAAATAGTAGATTCATTTAAAAAAAAAAAGAGTATTACATGGTTACAGGACATTGATAAGACAACAATCAAACAATCCTCAAATTGCTTTGCTAACACTCAGAATTATGTTTGTTTTCCAAGTAGTAGATACTGATAACATTTTACAAGGCAAACAGACTTTTGGTCTGGACCTACAAATTTTTGTTGTTTCCAGGCTACTGGGACACTTAAAGGACACCCTGGAAAGGATAAAGAAAACAAAAACGGAAACAGCAACAGTTGTTGTTTCTTCTCCTTTGACAGGGATGAGGCTCAAGAGTATTAACTCCATTGTATTTATTCTGTAACCTCTGACTTACAGTTAAAGACTTCAGGAGAATTTCACTGGGGTGAGAAGCAAATCCACAGGCATACAGGAATCGCTCCTGCAGGGTAGAAGTGCTTGCATCCTTAAAGTCAAGAAACTCCAGTACGGCCTCTAGTGATGCTGGGGTCTGAGCGGAAGTTACGGCATCCACTACCTGCGGACTACAAGGGAATGGAAATAAACATATCATTGTAATGAGCTAGAAAATGCTGAAAAGACTTTGCTGCATATAGAAAGAAAGAACCCAATGTGCTGAAGGATCTCTTCATTGCAGGTAAGAGAGAATTTTTTACTCTTGTTGGAAAAAAATGTGTCCCTGAATTCTTCTGCCTCAAAACGGTAGATGAACTCCAGTAATTATTCATGGATAATAATATTTGGATTTATGCAAATATGGGACCAAAAAAAAGTTAAAAAAAACCCCAGAATTATCTAGAGTGTCCTAAAGTTTACAGGACAAGGCTGTAAATGGAAATAAGTGGTTTATTTCTAGGTGTGCACGCTGTTCACACCCGAATTCTAATATTAGGACAATATCCAAGCACGAACTATCCCCTTCTTTGCTGTATTTCCATTTGAAGGAAACAAATGGGCAAGTCAAGAACAAGTTATAAAGTGTTTCAGACTAAGCAGTCAGGATGAGAACCTTTGGGTAAGCTACAAAGCATGTTTGCCTTGCACTGTAGCTACAGTCTTGGTGGCTGAACAGTGTGCTGCAAATATATTATTTCAAGAACAAGCACAGCTTTAAAAAAAATAATCCTTTTCCTGTAGACACTACTGAACACTGTTGTTGCACTGCTAGACATCACCAGTAGAGCTGAATCAGTTTGCATGCAATTTGCCCTTCTGCAGTTTTAAGTAACTTAAACCTTTTGAAAGCTTGTTCATGATGACTTACAGAAGTTCTTTATTTGCACTTTTAATAATCTCCAGTATCTCCTCTTTTGTAGCTTTTCTGATGTTATGAATGAAGGACACAAAGCTTCTTGCTGCTTCAGCTTTGGAAAGTTTTTCAGGATACAGGTCTTCTCTGATGCTCTGCCAGTGTTCAGAAAGCTGCAAAATAATTCACATTATGTGAAATCTCTCAGATTGTGGGTTCAGTTCTCAAAATCAGACTTAGTAAATGCAGATATGTGGGCCAGCTATTGCTCAAATTAGCTGAAATCCAATAGATTGCTGATCCTTTAGGTAAGTATTATTTAACTTACGAAATGCCAGCACAAATATCTTAGAAACCTCTCTACAGCTGTCTCTCCTCCAACACTTTCGTGTTTTCCTGATAATGTACATTGCCTTAAATGAAATCTATTTTGGAACAAAACATGATTATTTATACTGTAACTGGAATAAGGTGAGTTTTCTTCTCTGTGCTTTCTGGTGCATACATTCTTTTCCTTCTGTTCCCATTTTCTCCTGTAATTTTTTTTTTAAAGCAGTAGATGCACAATGCCCAATTCACAAATCAATTGTATTCTCTTAGAAGATGGTAATTTTGTATGTGATTAGTGTGGAACCAGAGTTAACATCCCATAAGCAATTCCCATTCATAAACATGCATAAGACAGGGAGGGATTTGTGGTTATTGTGCAAAATTATAGGTAAGATGGTATTAGAACAGGTATCGGCTTCTTCATATGCTGTTGCTGTATTCATTCCACATGGCACATTTTTAATCTGAAGAAGCCAACATACCAAAGCACCTGTAGCTGTCCTTCCAGATACACTCCCATAAGAAACTGGTGCAGAGGTATTTTGACCTTTTGTCTCTCACTTGCCTTTCCCTCTGTTATCTCAAATTATCAAGAACATTCCTTAGTGAAAAATCAGCTGTTTTTTGCAGGAGTGTCTACTGCAGTTTTCCTGAGTGGGAAATAATACTAGCACCCATTTGACCTTTACTAAAATACTTCCCCCCTTCATGGATTTTGTATTAGGCAATAGCACCTGAACCTGCCTGCAAATAGAAGTATCATTCAGCAGTACAGAGTGCAACTTCCATCAACTGTAACAAACAATAATTAGGCAACAATGATTGAGACATAGGATATTTCCTGAGGATTAATGACCAGCTGGGAGGAGCTCGTGTTCTGAGGCACACATGGGTCTGTTAACCTCAACTGGTGATTAGTGCTTAGCACCAAGGTCAGTGTGGCTATTATAAGCTGAAATTGGATAAACATATGGGGCACTTTCCATTCTCCCAGTTGAGGTTGCACCACAGCCTGGTAAAAAAATCTCTAACCTCATTAATCGTGTATTTTCTCAGCCAAGCTTGGACATGAATCTCTGTCTCTCTGACAGAGAGCTCAGACCAGAGGTCTTGTGAGCACTCTAGGAAAATTCAAGCCAAACCAACAGGTCCTAAACTGAGCGGGAGTTGGTTATGAATGTCAATGCCTGACAGCTGCTTTACCAGCCTACAAAGGTTGGCTGCACAACACTGGACAAACCCATCTCAATTTCAGAAGGGACAAGCATCCGATCCCGTAGGTACCGTGAGCATAAAAGAATTGTAAGAATCATGAGTTCTTCTGAAAAGAGCATGTTTTATGATGCCTAAACACAGAAATCTAGGCCTAAGTTTAAGTGTAAATGTTGGCTGTAACCTCACAGAAGCTGCCATCTGTGAAGTGAGGATAGTACCGGTTATTTTACCAAATTCACAGAGATAAGGCCTGTTGTGATTTAAAAGGGGTTTTGAAGCATACCATGTCAGCATGGTATTAATGTATACTATGATATATAAGTACCAAATGTTATGTTGCTACTTTGGGTACAGTGTTCTGTTTATAGACTCCATCTTTTCATAGCAGTTACTGTAAAATAGAGTGAGAAAGCATGACCTCATTCTCATCGTGCCATTAAGTTTTATAATGACATAGCTCAGTCCCCAGGCAGTGCTCTAGAATTATACCCTATGTTTGTTATCTTGGTCTGGAAATTATCACTATTACGACAAACCTGGTTCCAAGTGACAAATTGGTCAGCACAAATCCCAGTGGGCAAAGTCAGGGAAAAAACACCTGTCTCTGCTCTTCTTAAGATCCCTTGATATTCCCTGCTCAGAATGGCTCCAGCATGCATGCAGAATCATTTCTATTTTATTTCCACATCCTATTTTTTTATCTTCTCCGCTGCTCAGCAAGCATTAGACATGATAACTTATTACATTGCAATGCTAGTTCCAAATAACTAGCACAAGTTTCAATATAGTAAAGTATTAGTGCTCATAAGGAGTATCTCTGGAGAATAAAATTATGTGTGCTGTAGAGAAGCCTTATCTTGGTTATCAAAAACTCACAGAGAATAATAATCTCTAAATTAATGCTCTCATTCCCTGTTAAATTAATTTCACAATGGTAATAGCACTAAAACTGTTTGCTAACAATCACCGTAGCAATTTATATTAGTTTATGATGAATAGCATCAATAAAACAAAAGATGATGCATTTACAGTACCAAGCTCTTAGTAGTCTTTAGATGTCTTAAATATAAAAAACAAGGTGGTGTGGGTTTTTTCTCAGCGGAAAAATGAGGACACCATTGGACTTGCCAAAAACATGAAAACCCCATTTTATACTTATAAAATACCTATAAAGTCTTTTAAATAAAAGACTTCCTTCAGGTTCAGGCAGTAAGAAGAGGCTAGATAGATTACCAACAAAAGTAACCTGCCTAAATAATGGCTAACTACCTTTAATTTTTAGGAGTAGTTCAGGTCCTCCGTGGTAGAACTGTCTATAAACACTGGCCAACCATCTTAAAAGTCATTTCCCACTCCATCACCCAGAGAAAATAAGCTCCTGCTAACTCAAGGCTGGCAAAGATGAGATAAACCAAAAGGGTGTAGTATTTTCTAGTGGTCTTGAGAAATACTGCACTCAGTCTTTGAAACAGAGCAAAAAAAGGTTGGTATTTTAGAGGATGATCTTAAAACACCCTTGTGTGGTGGAGCATCACTACATCACTACTGTGCTCCTCACTCCGGGGTGTATTCTATATTGCTACGTTAGACCTCCCCTAGAAGGCTGCTTGGACAAAACTTCTTACACACTTGTTCTGCTCAGCTAACCTCCCTGACATCCAATGAGCCTGTGTTTACTTACTGAGGGACACTTTCTGCATATGGATTTGACTGGCTCGGCTACCAGTGGCACAGCAACGTAACTGGAGTCCAAGGTCTTGACAACACTGGCGACTTGCTTCCCGGCGATCAATCCGGGCCCAGCTTGTACTGACTTCAGTTCCAGCCTCTGCCTGTGTATCCAGACAGTGAAGACACTGTTAGAGCTCAGCTGTTAGAGCAGAAATGCAGAAATCATGGGAAGAGGAAACAAAAAACCCTCCACAGACCAAAAATACACAACACAGACTTACTGAAGTCTTATATTAAAACATTGAATATGGCAAGTCTATGGCTTTTTTAAGGCAACAGAAGTATCTGATACCAGCAGAATTACTTTTAGAGGTATGTGACATAAAATACCTAAATAACAGACTTTCTAAAGTATAGATGTATAGCACCTGGTAAAGAACCTTCAGTAACCATATAGATTCAGATACGTTTCATATATTTGTTCTTAAGAAGATACTGAACATGAGGATTTGAATGTACATTTTTAGAAATATCATAATACTAAGGAGATGCCTGGCTCATTTATCTTGTATGAGTTATCTCCAAACTTCCAGTGTTTAGAGTCTGGAGTCTAACACAGCTTTAGGTTTCACTGTTGTTTCCTTTCTGTGCAGCAGTTTTTTTTCTCCATGCTTCTGAACTTTCACATACTAGAAACAGAGATCCTTTCAAAGTGTTTGTTGAGAAATGAGAGGACACAGAAACAGAACACCTACGGAAGTAATGTGTTGCTTACAATGTTTTGGCCTCTTTCGTTTAATTTCTTATGAATGACGTTCTTGATTATTTGCAGTACGGTAGATCCCTTAATTAAAGTTGGAGTAGGTACCATATGGATACAAAACAGACCTAAATCCTTACCTGGAGAGTTTACAGCCTTAGATCTTGACGCTGTAAGACACACACATATAACCTGACTCGAATCACTGCTACCATCAGTGACAGTCAAATTGTCCAACTTACTTTGCAACTATTTTGGCACTTGTTTTTCGATGGGAATTCAGAAGGAAAACATAATTTTCTTCTGCCTTAATAGATTTAATGAAACTGTCTTCCAGCACATAAACTGTGGCAGATGTGGCTTTTGTACTGACATCTAAAATCTGAAAATAATTAGAAAATAAACAAGAAAAAGGGCTGATCAATAAACAACAGAATAGGAAAAGAGTTCACAGTTCCAAATCAGGGCAAAACTCATAATGAAATAGAGACAAATGAGGAGGGTGCCTGTGAATTGACAACCTCAAGCTAAGTCTACAAACCAGGTTCTCGAGAATTCCTTCTGCAACAAGAAACCACTCACTTCTGCACCATGTGCTTCAAATTCAGTATGTACCAGGGGAAAAAAAAGGGGGGAAGGAGGAAGTTACGGAGAAGGCTGCAATGGAGAAAATGCCCAGTACTACACTTAGTTGAAAATATACTTTAAATAAGATGAGAAGCTTTTCCAGGAAAATGTTTTGTAAGATTGTCATGTTCACACCTAGGAAACAACACCAGCACCTCACTTGATTTGTTTATAAACAAGATGAAGTCTTTGTGGCAAGTGTGAAAATCAGGGATTCAGTCATAGCGTTATGGCAGTTCATTAACAGAGCATGCTCTACCTTTGTACTTCTCTGAGCTGAGAAAGGTCAGTTACTGATGCCGAGAATCTCAGTGACTTCAGCATGTGTCCAGCCTGCACTCAGTCATAATGGTGTAGAAAGGCATTTACCAGCAGCGGAGGAACACTAAGGTCATCGTAGGGCTTCAGTAAGCTCTACCACACATCTCCTGCATAGCACCTGTGCATTAGGGAAGCCTTTGACCTCCCGGGCCAGCCTGACCGGGGCTCCGTTCAGGTGCCAGCAGCTTGCCTGGCCTTTGTTGTGCACACTAAATGCTGTGACTTAGCGTAGCTGATTTGGTTACTGTTATCACTATGACTGTGACTATTATCTAGTATTTTCCTCCAAATTAAAAAGAAGCCTCACATTGATTAAAAACTTCAGTACAGTCAGGACAAAAGTCCTGCAAATCTGCACAGAAACTAAAGGATGTTACGGATGACATCAAAAAATTATGTCAATTGGTGCACTGTACTCAACATCAGCTGAGCTAAGCTGGTTTACACAAGAGGAGAATCCATTTCCTGTTCTCCCCGTGGATACAACATATGAAATTTGTACTAGTAACTACAAAATGTACATGTAGAATTTGCTTTCTGTAATGCAGGAAAGGACTTTTGAGAAAAGGAATAACACTCAGAATATATTTAAAATAGGCAGAACAGATTCTATTTTCTTACAGAAATCATACCTGGCTGTGGCTGGTAAATCCTTGTTTTTCTACTTCACAGGAGTCCAGGGCTTTTACTTTAGTCACTTGATCTTGCCGCACATGGTAAGTAGTATTGCATTTCCCAGATATGTCCACCTTGAAATGAAGAGTTCAATTAGGACAACTTCTTGAATTTATCTTTAGGACTCCAGAACACTTTCCAAGGATAAACCATTTTCTTTACGGTTTGAATCCTGTACCTGAGATGCTGCACTGTTTGGGTTTATTCTCCAGTTTTGAGGGTATCAGTGTTTCTAATTACCTACTTTGGATAGAGAGGGGTACTTTCCATTAGATGACTATGAAGGAAAGTAACAGTGTTTGTTTAAACAAAAAATTTAGGAAACACCTGGCAGTTGGGTATTCCAACTTTGTTCATGTGGACAGAAATAGTAATTTAACAATGTAACATGGGTTAAATGGATACAGCTAAACTATTGCTAACTTTGTGTGGCTACTCTGATTTAAGATGGCCTAATCCATTTAATTGAGTTTAGGAATCAACCAACTTTAAACGTTAGTATAATCTCTTTTATATAATCTCTGAAGTCAGTGGGAGACACAGGTCTGCCTTTCAGAGCAGACTGGGCTCTGCCTCTTTTTCTGATGACGATTCTCTTGCCAGATACAGCATCATACCTCACGGGCAGCGCCAGAGTGCAACTGTAGCTGGAAAAGGCTAGCCAGACCTCTCTTAATGTTTTGAGTAAAACCAGGTTCATTTTGATACGAGTAGAAGTTTTTGACCTGTAGGAATAAAAAACAAGTACGTAACAAATGTGGTTAATGAGAAGGGAATAGTGAGGATCATCTTTAGAAAAATTCCCTTTACATTTTTCTGATTGGAAAGCTGAATTTGGATCTGTTGCCCTTACTTAAACAAACTCTAGGGGCTGCCAATAACTGTACAAATATGTTTTGGGCTTCAGCTGTACCTAAGTACAGTTTCAGTGCAGTAAGCATCTTTCCTCTTGTTAATTAGAGAGAGAATTTAGAAAGGAAATGGGAAACTTTACACAATTTTACAAGTGACTAATTTTTTTGCATAATCCTCAAATAATCCCTCCCCACAGGGGCATATCTGTTGCACTTTAATCACAGGTTACAAAAGCCTGGAATGAATCATAAGTAAATGACAGATAGAAATACTTAAATGACGTGTCAAACACATCACAACCTTTGCACTCCATGGGTCAACTGTTGTGCTTAAGCCTCTCCTCTCATAACAAGACTTTGCACCTCAACTTTGCATTAAAGGTGCTTTAAAAGTGCACATTTTTCAGGCACTGTAAGTACAATCAGCATATTATCTTGGGGCAACCCTGGAAAGTGAAGTCACTGTACCAGGGATGAAAGTATCAGACCACAGAAAAATCATAAAGGGAGTGTACAGACCCTATTACCTGAGAAAAATCCCAAGTTTTTAATACTACACCTCAATCTTAGCATGTGAACTGCTTAATGTATTAAGAGCAGATGTATTTTGATTGTGTTCTTCTGATATCTCTGTCCTCATTTAGGGAAGTGTACAGTTGGGAGCCAGTGCTATCCTGTTTCTTTTTATGTTGTGTAAAACTGATGACAAGGCTCAGTCTGAAAGTTACTGAGCAGGCCTGATAGCAGCTGCAATTCAGCAGGCTAAGCTGACAGCCAGGGTATGTGCTCAGTGCCTATTTACAGCAGGAGGTAAAGATTCTGCTGGGATAGGGTGTCACAGCCCTCACTCCGCTCTGCAGAAGAGAAAAGGGAGTGTGACCTTCAACCTTCCTCCTCTCTCACTGCTCCTCTGCCCACGTCCCACCTGCCCACTTGCTCAGGCTGCGGAGGGGAGAGCAAGGTTCTTGGCCTAATGCTTCCAGCCACAAGCAACTAGAGGGTGAAGCGTGGAGAGGGGGCAGGAGCAGGCACAGCTCAAACCTTGCTGCTCCCTTGCCAGAGATGTAGGTTGAATGCAAGGGGACAAGTGAGCAGCTCCTCAGGGAAAAAGAGAGGGAGATGGATTTACTTGATGCCTTTCTTGAGCAAGGCTGAGATTCTCACAGCTACAATTGGACATGGGTGCTCCTGCAGTAGGACAGTACTTCATTGGTCTCTCAGGACAAGCTATAAAATCCAGGCACATACGGAGACACATCTCCTCACTGTCCTTTCTCTTCTGATTTTTGGAGACAGTTTCCAGCAGAGGAGCAACATGAAAGGCTTTTTCAGTATCAAGCTCATTAACCTGGTGCCACTGAAGTATGTAAGCAAGCCAGAGAGGTGGGAAAACCAGTCATGCTGAAGTATTTGCTAAGGGTTTAAACTGATTAACACTGCTCCTCACAGACTTGGTACAACCTCCCTTCTGACAAACTGTATCTCCTTTTCTGCATTCAGACTTTGGATAAAATACTGGCCTCACTGAAGTCAACAGCACAAATCTTACACAGCAATTATGCATATATGTGTATGTGTAGCCATATATGGCCACTCTGCTGTTTACTTTGGTACTGTACAACAAGAGTCTTGGGCTGGAAGGGCCCCTTGTACAGGTAAATTACAGGCTGTTCTAAACTACTGTATTTTGTATAGAAATATAGGACACAATGGCATATTAAGAACACTGAGAGGATAGTGAATTGGTAAATTCTCCAAGCCTGTAGGAAAAGATTTGTCTCAGGTTTCCTCAGGGATTGAATTTTAAAATACAGGGTCTTACTTTTCCACGGACTAACTCAAGAACTATGGGCCTCTGTAAAGCTTCCAGATATTCTTTTCCAATGATGTTCTCTGGGCTTTTTCCTTTGAAGATGTTTTTATCAGCTGGACGTTCATTCACATTTTCAACTTGAACATCTCTTATCTAGCAAAGAAAAAGCAGAGAAAATTCATGTAGAGAACAGTCTAGCAATGACGGTGTAGGCTGGGTAGACTAAATCCTCTAACACATCTTTTTATTTCTTCATTTCTCGTTGTGATGATTAATCTTCTATGACACTGTGTCTATGCTTTCAAAAGAAACCAGCACTCACCACTGGAGAAATAAGTGGCAGAAAATATCACTGTAAAGCTAAGTTCCAAACCCAGTTTGTATTTAGCAAAGGTCATGATTTGCAGCTGGAGCCAAGGACTTTCAGACAACCTTTAGCCCTTCAAGTCAGTGTTTGCACAGCAATTTTTTGAAGCTCTATAAGCTGTATGAAGCAATTCAAAATACAGGAGATATTCTGAAGTTCTAGTTTATGATGTTAGATATATTCTTGTGAAGTCTTATTCTGTAGAAATCAGCTTATCGAAGAAGCTGGTTTTAGTTGATATGACTACAGGAGAATAAAAGACATAGTTCATCTTCTGAAAACAAGTTCTTCAGGATTAGCAGTTAGATAAATGGAGAAAAGTTTGGACATGTTTTCAGTTGGCTGATGACATTAATTACCGTAATTTTGATCAACTGGTCATCATCATTGTCAGGATTTCTCCATAAGAGGTTGACATCCACTCCAGAAGAAATCCGGTATCCTGCACTTTTCTGCAGTGATGCTTTCACCCGATCAACATACACTTCAGCTGAGTAAACAAACTTATATAGCTTGTCATTATTTAGGCTTGGTCCAGTAGTGTGCCCTGTGTGGAAAGCAAAAACAAACACATAGTGTTTTAGAATCAACTAACTCACATCATCTGTCATTTTCTTCAAAAAACACCTTTAATTGCCACCAAAAGATTTATGGGACTGATCCTGCTACCCTTGATTACAGAGATTTCCCACTGGAGCAGTTGGGGTTTTTTTTGTGATGAAGTTGACACTAACGTCATATCTTCCAGATAAGAACGTCCACAAAATTCTTTGTTCTAGCTCTACACTTGAGTAAAAGAGAGTCAAATTACTTACTTGGCTATTATAGCATTAGAAATTAATCCAAAATTATTTGCAACTGAAAATACTGTAATTAATCATGCAATTTGTGTGCTGAGCAATTTGAAATTCACTGATGTAGTTTGTTGGAGTAACAGAAATTGTTCTCTGCACCTCTTGCATGTTTATTGGGAATCTTTCCATTGAGAGCCTTGCCCAGGGGTGATGCGAATATAAGGAAGACATAGGAAAAATATTGTTTAGGTGAAATGATTAAGCCCTTGTTCTTTAAACTAAGTAACTGTCCCTGTAGCTGTGCCTCTGCTGTTAACTGGTGTAGTTTGAGGGATATAAAATGTCAAATTCTAGCTAAATGCAACTTGCATACCCAATTTATGTTGCTATTTCCATCTGCATTAACAACATGGACAGGCTGCTCCCTAGGGATTCAGTTGCACTCATAAATGAAATCCATAGTATACAAATTACTTATCTTTCCTTTATAAAACTACTTACTAACACATCCTTTCCTATTTTCTCTTTCTCTTCACCCATGCACAGCCATGTGGTGAATGTGTGACACCAGTGTCACAGCTTTCTACCTAGCCACAGGCACAGGAATTAAGACCGTGCTCCAAAATTCTGTGGCTAAAGAAAATCAAGGAAGGATATGCATAACATCCCTTTTCGCTGCTTTCAAGGGCTTCACTCCTCACTTGCAGATGGCTACAAAGGTCTCTTCCATACAAGAAAAACTGATTAAGTCAGTTTGTAGAGGGAAGGGAAGGGAAGGGAGGGGAAGCTGGCTGTACACAAAGTGCTGTTACATCCACAAAGTAAATACACCTACAGTGACCTTAGGTGCTATCTGTAAGCAGCATGACACGACCCTCTCAGACCCAAATGCTGCACCACTGAATCTTCACAGAGTTCAGGTGATGCAGAACAGAAACAAAAACTTCACAACAAAGTTAATCTAAGGAAAGCAAAGTGATGTCCTCAGAGAGATGCATCTCAGTCTTATGACAAGTACAGGAAAAAATAGAAAAAGAAGAAAAATCTATCAAAACATCTCAGACAAATTCTTACGGAAAAGCAAAGTCTTTGCTTATTTCACTCTCAGATATTAAATCACAATTAGGTAGGTGAACAGTGTAATTCCAACATGGCTGTTGGATATATATGGATATATTCTGCAGTGCTCAGTGTCCAAATACCCTGTTTTTAAAGTTTTGCTTGCTTTCTTCCCCTGTTCACTCAAATGTCATAGCAGTAGATTAAGGTAAGCTTCAAAGAGCCTTTTCTTGAGGAAAACAGCGACCCCACCAAATTTTGGGCTGCAAGTTGCCTAAATTGGCAAAGCTACACAGAACTAAACTGACTTAGGCTTTACACCAGCTGGAGACACGGCACAGCAAGTTTGGTAATCCCGGGGGGAGCAGCCTGTTTGCACGTGAGAGCTCAAACCTGTGATTATTGAATTAATTTGCAGGGAGGCTGAAGCATTAATGTTAGCATGATAGGCTGCTTCTGTTTTTCCATGTCTTGTGCTTCAAAAAAAAAAAGTCACCAAAAGGCATACAACTCTTCCTCCAGGTTTACTGTGAATTTCCTAGCCACTTCCCCAATTCCCCACGCTCCTATCAGCTTTGAAGCTACGTAAGAGCAGAGGGTGCTCAGTGACTGCCAGAGATGGCTGTGCCTTACAGGGACACCCCTGCTTCCTTGCAGTACCTCGCAGCAGGTCAATTCCTCGTTCAAAATGTTCTTCATTTCCAGCAGAAACGGCAATGCTAATGATGTAACATCAGCTGAGATTTTACGAGTGCCACCCACTAAGCGCTCTCTAAACAGAGCGGGCAACACAGTCCCATCTAAAGTTAAAGGTGAGGGAAGAAGGACCTTTTTCTTGAAAAGGTCCAAGAAAAATTATCTGGGTTCTGAGGGACATGTGTCTTATTAGTTAAGGTGGATGTTTGTGGGTTTGCTCCCTCTCTTTTCAGTTAAAATCATCTTCCACCTATCCTCTTCCTTTTTCCCACAGTTCAAGGCATAGATCTTTTTTCCCTTTGCAAGAGTTCCTTTCCTCTCCCTCCCTTTTAGCATTTGTTTGCCCCCACATAGAAAAGAGCTGCTCCCTCCTGAAGGAAATAGGTGAACAAATGACACAGCAGCTTCTTGCAAACGTTATGGAAGAGATGGGTAACTGCAAAGTATTTCTAGGAGCAAGAATATTAGGTTATGAAAGCTTTCACCATTCCATAGGTGGAAAACACTGCAGGAGCCAGGGCAGAAGGTGCCTTTAGTTGTACAACTGGTGTCACTGATGAGTGACCCAGTGGTGGATCATGATAAGAGAGAGTGTCACTGCCCAGAACCAGTATTCAAAACAGCATAACTAAATTTTCATGCCATCTTTCATGAAGAAAACATGGCTACTATTCAAAGGAATATTGCTAGACCTTTCTGATAGAAAATTTTCTTTAAAAAAACCTGCCATTAGAAGCTCTTTCCTTTGTTTCCAGCACCGCACTGGGATCCTTGCTGACCATACAGCCACTGCCGTTTCAGCTGATGGCAAATGTCCCACTGACTGAGAAGGGAGGAGAGATGGACATAAAGGCTGCAATCAACCATGCTCTCTCTTGGGTCAGAAGTGCCTGCTTTCAAGGTGGAGTGCATAACACATAGTTTGACTAGTAATGTTAAGTGTCTGTCATTAAGGGTAACATGCCAAGTCTATAATTAAATCATGATACTGTATAATACAGAAGGTTACACTGCATGAGTAGAGACAGCTGTCAAGTCCTGTGCCTTTTATTAATACATATGGCATGCACAGCATGTGCATCTCTAACTACTTGCTGGCTCTACCTTCATAAATTATATTTGCCACTGTTTCTGATGCTGGTTAGCTTTAAAAAGCAAAACCCATCCACTTCTTCGAAAATATTTTTCAAATGGAACTGCAGTAGGAAATTTTTGTGTGTGCTGACCTACCCTAAAAGAAAAAACAAATTCCTTCAATACTTCCAAAAGGCAGCATGGCCTGGTGGAAAGGCAAAACAGTCATCTTAATCCCAGCTCTGTCACTGAGGCACTAAGTAGTCTTTGGGCCAGTAATTTAGCTCCCAATCTCTCTGCACAAGAGAGATGAGACCTGGCAGAGCTGAAGGGAGAACTAATTAATGAGAAAATGTTTGCTCAGCACCCTGGGGGTGTAAAGTGACATGCAAATATTACTTCACATCAAGGATCTTTGCTTAATTGATATTAAGGAGAAGCTGAGAAGACACCAGAAATGCGGCACATCAGTATCTAGCCTTAAATGTTACTTGGCAGTCTCGTGAAATACACTCACGGGCAGAGGAACAGCCAGCAAACTTCTTTGCTGTCGTAAGGGGGTACTGAGGTAGGGAGGAAGGTTGGTGCTCCGTGCTTACACAGACATGTCCTGGATTCCCTGCAGGGAGCAGGAGGCACCATGACAGCACCTCTACAGCCTTTTCAACGGTTTAACCTAGGATGACAGCATCATTCCCTATTCCCCATAACAATGAGGACATCCTCATTAAACTAAAAAGTGGGTGTTGGCTCATGTTTTAAGCTTTCTGCTCTTCTAAATATAGTATCAGGCTGTATGTGAAGGGCCACTACTGAAGACAGCTTTCCTTGCTTTATACACTGGCACTGCTGATGCGGGCAGTCTCCAGGTTTCATACCCTTGACCTTTGTCAGGACACCTGAGTAAAGCCCTGCTCCCAGGGCTTGTGCAGACATCCAGGTTTTCATGACTTAGTGCAGAGCAAGCTCCCCATGAAATTAATAGGATGCTTGCTACTGACTTCAGTGGTAGGTAAGTCAACTGCTCAGAAGCTGAAGCTTCTGAGCACTTCCTGGCTCTGCTCCACCAGTGTTTAACTTCTGAGCGTGTGAATAGTCCCTTTCAGGTTGGTTCCCCCACAGCATGTCCTGACTAAGCAAGGTCAAGATCCCCAGTCTCCTGGCTCACACCACTGGCCCTGTGCACCTGAAAACATTGTCTCCTCCCTCCCCTCTGCTGACATGAATGCTACAAGCACTTAAGCCTTTGTAATTACTGAATGGATTTTGCATTACTCAAGGACGAACGAGTAAAGATTATTTGGTTTTGATGCAAAACAGATCTGCATATACACACTAGTTAAGCCTTTGCTGAGCCAAAAGCTGAACCAATCCCGGTACAGACCTACCTTTAACAGAAGCTGAGTAGGTGGAAATGATGCAAAGGAACAGTACAGTAAGAATAATCATGCTGGACTCCCCTGAGCTCCTGACTGCAGCATGAAGTGTGAGAGCCTCCAAGAAGTGAGCTGCTTAGAGTGGAAGGGTGCTTGCAGAGAGAGCCACTGGGTTGGCCACACTGTTTATCTAGATGTAGTAAAGGTCAGATTCCAAATTCCACACTCAGGTACTAAGTTCATCAAAGGACTTCCAGTTAATTATTAAGAACTAAGGTAACTGGTGTTTTCTACCCCGTTTTATCGATTGTCTCAGCTTTCATTTTTAAATACTGAGCCCACACAGCCACATTTCTGAGTGGGGGAGCCCACCTCCAGTCCTGGCACAGCCAGGAGCTCCCGCCACTCCTCCTCTGTCTCAGTGAAAGGGCGTTTGGGTCTGTTGCTGCCGCCGGTGGTCAGACCCAGACCACCATCTTGTACCATCTCTGTGAGCAGCCCCAGAGGCAGCTGCTTTTTAAGGGTCTTCCTGGAAGCAGAAGTACATGGGATTTATCAGTGCCATCTCAAAAAGTGATGTTACTTTTGTTATGGAGACTCAGATGCAACCTCAGTTCCTACTAAATTGTATTGTATCACATAAATTCACTTTGTTTCAGCAGCCCCAGCTCCCATATTGCATCATTGCAATGGCAGAGGTTAGAGACTGTGAAGATGAGGTAAACTTGCCATTCTGTCCCATCTCAGTGAAGAGTACCTGCTTGGCTAGGTTTGGGAGCAGGGCAAACCAGCCACTCCTTTTCACCCCTATTTTCCCCTTTTCTCATGCTCATTTCACCACTTCCCCTGATAAGCCCCCAGGTGACTAACTCAGAAACTTCCCTGTTTCCTCTGAGAGTAAATCCCAGGCCATCTCCCACTAAGTCTCATGGCCAAGGGGCTTGCTGAAGGACCCCTTGTCCCTCAGGTGACAGTGGGGCAGATCACCCCCCCACATTCCTTGGCACCCCCTGAGTGTCACAGCCTGCAAGGGGGTACCTTCTCCCACGACATACAAAGCCTCCCTCACTCTGTGAGGCTCATATTTTAAAAAAAGGGCCTCTCAGACACTAGAATCTCAGAGGCCAGATCCCCAGCTGAGTTAAATCACTGTATCTCTTTGGACACTAGTGTAGTAGTGCCAATTACAGAACTAAAGATGTAGCTATGATGTAGAGAAATAGTATACATATATATACACCTATGTACACACCCACAGCACATACTTGGTATATTCTTCAAATGTCTTAAAAACAGAAGGCCTGAGCCTCACCTCAGTTATGGACAGAGTAAATGAGCAGTGACTTCCTTGAAGTCAAATTACACCAATGAAAGAAGTGTTGTGCCCACCAAAGTCCATTACACGCAGAGATTGCAGGATCAGCCCCTAATGTACGCTTCACGCCATGCTGGCATATGTACTGGGGTCAAAGTATTACTGTTGCTGCACATTTTCCAGAGTCCAAACTATAAGTCTCATATCTTTATATGACCTAATAAAACTCATGAGATTTCCTCACATTTTCTGAGGTCAACGGAATGTTTTTGTCTTCTCTTCACAAGCAACAGCGTGAAGATCTTGGTTTTCAACCCAAACTTTCAGCTATGTGCATCAAAGAGCCCAAGTCCATCTTTGTCCTTCAGCTGGTGCCTGAGTGCTCCGGCTCCTGCTGTTTTGGTGAGTGAGACACCCCCCATTTCTGCCACAGGGGCAAGTGGAAGGAAATGCACAGCCAAGCCACTGGCTAGAGGCGAGGTGTGCGTGTCACTTGCATCCCACGCCTTGCCTCCAGAGTTCTGCACTCAGACCTGGCCCACAGCAAGTGATGTCTGTGTCCACACCTGAGCCTCCACTGAGTCTCTTTTTTCCTCTCCACATTCTGCCTCTTGACCTGCAGTGCTGCTTGTATAGAATGCTTCGATACGCAGTTTTAAATGATGGGGTGCTGAGTTTCTTCTGTTGCTGGGGGGAACTCATCATTTGAGTGAGCATCTTGAAAAGTCATGGTATGGCTCTATCAAAATAATGAAATCCAGTTAGACAGCTCTTTCCCAACATTTGCAACTCCTCAGGCCTTCGTTTTAGTTTTGTCACCACCTGGCACTTGGCAGACTTTAGAAAACATCCTATTAGCCTGTATCAGTGTCTGAGGTTGTAGGTGCCTGGATTAGCAACACTGCCTCTTTTGAAATTGTAATATGAGAAAACCAGATCTATAAATAAAAATGCATAAGCATTTTCTTCATTCTAAGAAAAAGCAGACCTGAATATTATGTGAATTTGTTAGATGCCTTTTTGTTTTTTTAGAAAAGCAAACACGCAAATGGGCTTCTACCCATAACTGATCTGCAGCCTTTTAATGACCAAAGGAAAACAAAGGTTTCTTCATCGGGACAGTGGGGCATTTGGACTTGTGTGATGCTGGATATCAATAGTAACATGAAGAAGGTTTTAAATAGATGCTAGCGAAGGCAAATGCAAATCTAGCTATTTTTAAAGTAATACAGGAAATAGGAATCACAAATGAAATCAAGTATTACAGTAAATATTGAATACCAACAGCAGTTAGAGGTCGGTGTCTTATTATAGTGACATTATACAGTTTTGTGACTTTAACATAGCCATAGTAAACCTGAAACCAGCACTAAAACTGAGTGTGTATATCTAGAACCAATGAAACTTGAGATGAACATTGATGCAGATGAAAAGGGTATTATGGTAGCATGCTCTCGTATGTTTGCTAACTTTGTGTGCCTCATTAACCAGGGGCAAACAGATATTTACATTTTTAGGCTGCCCAAAATACATTTTTCTCATGTATTCTAATCCGGGTCTCCAGAACTGACTCCAGTGCCAGGGAAGCATTCTTTCATGAAGTTATGTGAAGGTGAAAGAATGCTGCCCTTTGTTGAGTATTGACACTGGAGTTTAAAAAGCTAATCGGCAGTGGCCTTTAAAAATATGAAGCATGAAGGCACGTACCCCTTTTTAAGGGGCAGAGAGAACTCAGCATTGCTGGGGGACCTTTGGAGCTAGAAATCTGCTCTGAGGAATGTCACCGCTTAAAAATACTTTGCTGGCCCCTGCATGAACTCAGTAGTGTCATCACAACCCTCAGATAAAAATAAGATTTTCTTACTTTTCCCTCCTCTGAATCCCATGGAGCTGCTGCAGCCATAAGGCAGGGGGAAGCACAGCTTTCCCCACGAGTCTCCGCAGTGGCATTAGCACACCGGCTGTGCCTGCCACCCTATTCTCCAGCTGATTTCCAAGCAATTTGTGTACCTGCCTGCAAGAGCAGGCCCTGAAGGCCCCTAAACCCTGGGCACGCACCCATCGCCCGCTCTGCCACCATGACACGCCGGGCAGCAGCAGCCACGGGCACCCAACCTCGGCTCACCACAGCATCTGTTACAAGCAACGATGCAAAACCAAGAAGCCCACCCAAACCATGACTGAGCTGCAAGTGCGTTTGTTACGGTTGGAAATGTTAGGCTGGTTTTTTTTTTTGACAGGAGGCTGTCCCAGGCGAAACCAGAGCTGACTCCGAACACAGCCATCAGTGCCAACCATCAGTGCCCAACGGGACTGGGGCCACAGCAGCTCCCCGCCGGCCTCCATAACCGGCAGGGACGGGCCCGGGCGCTAATGAGCCCTAACTACGCGCGGCTCCATGACCAGAAGACGGCTATCGCGACATAACGCCATCACTCGGGATTTACGTGTCGTGGTGCCTCTCCTCACCCCCGGCGCCAGGGCCGTCAGCACCACGTGACCGCCGCGCGTTGCTCGCCGGGATTTGAAGTCGTGGCGGGCGGGGACGTGCGTACGTCGGTACGGAGAGACGTGCGTGCGTGCGTGCGTGCTCCT
>NW_010260574.1:0-257 GCF_000690775.1 Eurypyga helias
TCATGAGCCGAACTTGCCATCTAGTGGCTCCGGGGACCATTGCAGAGGGACCCACGAGGCCGCGGCAGGGCCGGGGCGCAGGGCCGGCGGCTCAGCCCAGGCTGCTTCTGCTTTTGCTTTGCTCACGGGGGCCCAAACGGCCGGGGGGTCCCTGGAGTGAGATCACCTTGTCCTGGCTGTGTTGCAGGGAGCCCAGCGCAGCCGCTCTGCCAGCCTCCTGGTGCTCCCCAGGGACAGTCCCCCCCGGTGAACCAGAC
>NW_010260574.1:271-12533 GCF_000690775.1 Eurypyga helias
CACTGCAGCGCAGCAAGGCGCGGGAACGGGAGTGTGTCCGGTGGCCGCAAGAGCAACTTTTTCAATGCTACGCTGTGGGGAGACCCTGGAAAACATCGCATTGTACCCGTGGTACAGCAGCGGTCTTTCTCTGAGAGCTTTACACCTTCTTTGTTCTTCCAAAGGTACTGCCACGTGGAATGTACTGGCTCCTTACCTCACTCCCTGCCACCAGCCAGCCCCTTCAGCAAGCAGAGGGGACTCCAAGTTACACGTGGCCACTGGAGACTGCCAGAGCTGGGGAGGAACAAAAGCCACCGGGTTGAAGAAGAGGTAGAGCCTGGGGTAGAGCTGGGCCAGCAGACCCTCTTTTGGGCTCTCACCTAGGAGGATTTCTCTTTATAACAGCTCTCCCTCGGTCAGAGAGAGCTTTGGCCACCCTGTCTGTGGGAGTCACTGGCAGATAATGGGGGACGTGGTGCAGTCAGGGGAAAGAAAGGGATCAGTGCAAGTCAGTGTCCATAGCTTTAATGCACAGCTCTCCTGAGCAAGACCACATACATCAATAAATAAAATTAGTAATAATAATAATAACAATAGCAGCCCCAACAAACCCAGCTGTCACCAGTTTGGCTTCTGTGTTCTCCACCGTGCCCTTGTCAGCAAGGGGTGCCGCCGCTGGACTAATGCAGAAGACACAGAAGAAGCACCATCTCCCTCCCCTTCTCAGTGGGGATCTGCTGGAGAAGACCTTCGGTTCCCTGGACACCAGTCTGGGTAGAGTCTTCCAAGGCACCTGTGGGCTCCCACCCTGCTTCATGCCAGCATCACGAGGCCTCAGCTGCTCCCTGCCCCATCCACTAGCCACACTGCCCTTGTCCGAGGAACAGGCGCAGAGCCGAGGTGTTCCCCGTGCAGATGCACATGTGTGCATCACAGACCCCATGCCCGAGCGATGCCTGCGGGCAGCCGGCTCTAGCACTTCTTGTGGGGTTCCTCCAGCACAACGTAAGGCACCACGATAGGCCAAGAGTCGCTGGGCCAATAGCCGAGCTTTGGCTTGAACGATGGCATCTCGTAGTTGACGTCAAAGTACATGACCAGTGGGAAGCAGTAGAAGAGGGACATGGCTATCAGCACATGCCTGGCAAGGAAACAAAAACCCACATGTTGGACAGGGGTAACTCCATCTGCTCCTCCGTCCCCTCGAAGTGCCGTGCAGCTGGCATTGCCACCCTGAGGCTAGAGCCAAGGGGTAAAACAATGGCACAGAAAGGTCCCAATCCCATGATGCACGAGGGCTGCAGGGAGTGCGGGTCCTGCGGGGTTTGTGCCTATGGGGAAATCCTGGAAGCTGGGGTTGGGACAATTCCTTGTGCAGAGGGGATGGGGTGATATAGGGGACTTCAGCTCCAAAAACACCCACCCATTCCACTTTGGCCTCGCCCAGCAGCACTGGGTATCTGCCCCAGTCATCCCAGTGGTTTGTGAGGACAGATCTGAGAATGTGCGCTGTGTGCAGCACTTACAGCCGCACTTGGCCGGGTGCTGAAATGTCTTACCCAAGCAAATCACCGTCTTTCAGTCTGGCTATTAAAATAACTCAAAGAACACCACACTTCATGCAGCTTCCTGGGAGCAGACGCAGCCCTTTGAAAGCAAGTTGCTTACCTGGAGGGACTTTTAGAACAATTTCACTTGCAAAACACCATTTGGCTGGTGTGGAGGAGGTAAGGGATATTAAGCAGTGATTAGGGCCAAATCCTTGAGCTAGGGCCAGGGTTAGTAACAGCATCAGTAGCAACAAAGGAAAGGGGGAGAGGGTTGGCAGACATCCGGCTGCTCCCTGATCGAGCCATCCCTGCTGTCATGTCTCCTTATCTGTGGCCCTTCAGCTCCTGCAATCTTTGGGCTGGAGTTCCTGCCCCTACGCTGGAGCCCTTACCAGAAGCTGTGGAAGTAGGGGAAGTTGATCGCCTGCCAGAGCTCACAGAACCATCTGTCGCTGATCCAGCTGCTGATGGCCAGAACCCACCACACGATCATGGTTGCGGCCATCCGGTGAACCCTTTTGTCATTGCACCTGGAAAACACAGTGGGGGAAAGGGAGCAGAGTATCATGTTGGAAGGAATGTGTGTTTCAAAGAGGGCTGGTTCCTGGCTGCAAATGCTACTGCAACAGGGCAAAACCCAGCGAGTTTCTTCTGGAGAGTATTCCCCAGACCACAAGCGCTGGAGAAGTGTGGCTCTGGAGAGGGGGTTCTGGCTTTCTGTGGGCAGGGATGATGCTAGGAGATTCCAAGGCACTCCTGTCTTTCTCCCCCGATCCTGGTGGGATCTCCCAACCCCACACTGTTTCCCAAATCCCCCCCAGAGTGGAAAGAGCTGCAGAAATGGCAGCTGGGGGGGACAACATACACTTGTCCTATGATTGTCCCCGTTTTGCGTGGCACCTGGGCCAGATGGCTTTCTTGTGTCCTGCTGCCCACAGCCTCTTCCCGGTCCCCCCCAGGCTGGCCAATTTTTTGCAGAGCTGAGAGTCCAACATGTGGCTGATGAAGACTTTGGCTCCATTCACTGTTGTGCAGAGACACTGCCACGTGCGATCCTACCATGAGTGTGCGATGGACCTGCAGGTGACCCCTCTCAGCCCCCTCCTTACTTTTTCAGCTCACGGCACATCAGGTACAGCAGGTGGAAGGCGATGCAGTTGAGCGCATAGGCATTGAGTGCTGGTTTGATGAAGGACATCAAGGTACTGATCACGGTGGTGCCACCAGTAAACCAGTAGAAATGCTTCCTAAAGGGAGTTGGGAGTGAGTGTCAGTGCCCCCAGAGCTCACAGTGTGAAGGGATAAGGATTAGAGAAGTCCTGCTCATTGCCTGAGAGAGGAAACCCTTCTCCAGCACCTGCAGTCTGTTTGCACGTGGCTGACCTCAGCCTCTGCAGTAACCCTGACAGCAAGGCTGAGGCATCTGTGCTTTGCCCAAAGCCCCCCCGTTAGTCCCTGACAGAGCAGGGAACACAGCCCGAAGGACACGTGCACTTTCATGGTGATGCCAGGGACGAGCATCCGGGCAAAGGCACCCCCGGGAGCTCTGCCCGGGGAAGGGCTGCAGAGCAGGAGTCCCAGCAGTGGCACCGGGCCTTGAGCCGCGCAAACATGCAGATTTGGGCTGACTGAACAACAATAGGGCTCAGAGGGGCCTTTCACATGCAAATCCCTTCCCAAGTCCCTTCCCCTCTCCCCCAGCCATGTCTGCACAGTGAACTCCTGGTGACCTCCTCTTCGGCATGGGAAGAGCAGACTTGGAGCGGGGCTGTGCCGGGCTTGGAACCGGGCTGGCTCAGAGGGCTCCAGCCAGCCGGGATGGGACCATCCTGCGAGCCAGGCCTTGCTGGGTTCCTGTTTCTGCTGATCCATGCTCGCCCAGTGTCCCCATCCTTTCTGCTGGCCTCCTCTAGCCCAGCCAGCCCTCCCACAGGCAACCTTTGGAATGTGGGGTGTTAACTTGGACTGGTTTGTCCTATGGGAAACGCCATCAGCTCTCTGTGGGTGGCAGGGGATGCTATAACAATTTGACAGCATGGGCAATTGGATGTCTGTGCTCAGGAACATTTAATTTTCTAATTAATTTTGAAATTCTCCATGCAAAGTTTCCTCTGTAGCTTTGCGAAGACAAGCAGCTCCAGTTGACAGGAGCCCAGCACAGCCCTTCCCCGTGGGAGGGTTTCTTGCTCTTCTGTCAGCACACCCACCACCGAGCGATGGAGGGTTTGGTCCCAGAGCAAACTGCGGTAACCTCAACGCTGACCCTTTACAGGAAAGCTGGCTGTGGGCTGGGGGGGTGATGGTCACATGCATCAACATCAATGTCCCTTCCCTCAGAGCCTGCAACCCTATGTCCCTCTGCGTCATACCTGGTCTTGATGCACCTGGGGAAGTAAATCTTTGGGTACCAAAAGGAATATGCCACAATCAGTGTCCAGAGGATGGAGAGCTCATCCAAGAGTTGTCCCACGTAGCTCAGGGTCATATGAAAGTACATGGAGAAGATACCTGCAAAGAGCAAGGACAGTTTGTGTCAGCAAAGCTCCATCCTCACACGAGCCCATCTGGCCTGGGAAGTTCTTGGGGGCCATTCCTAGACGCACACCATTCCTGAAGGGCAGGGCATGGACCGTGGCACTAATGGAGACTTGAGTGAGTCAGCCCACACAGCACCATGGGATGTACTGGGCTGGACGCTGCGCACCCACAGCCAGCAGGAACTGTGAGCTGTAGGGCTTCAGACAGTTACGGCTCTTCAGTTTCCTACCCCAGCTTGCCCCTGTGCTTTGGCCACTAAGAACCAGCCACCAAAGGCATCATGAATGAACAGTTGGATACTCTCAACCTGTCTGGTCTTCTCTCAACCTTGGCACCCACCTATGCAGAAGAGCAGGCCAGAGACGAAATACAAGGGCAAGGCACGCTGCTGACGGTACTGCCGGTTCAGGTGGAGCAGGGCAGGAGAAAGGACAAAGAAGCCTACATTGCTGATCTGAAAAACAAGAGGCACATTCAGCTTATTGCATGATCTTGGGCAAGTCCCATCCCAGCATGTGCCGCAGTATCTCCATGTGCAATGAGGATACTGATCTCTAGTGAAAAGCATCATGTGTGCTCTTGGCACAGGGAGCGGGCAGAGGCGTTTCTTGAGAAGCGAGGCTGGAACTGGAAGGACAGCTATTGCTGTGACAGCAGTGGCTGCAGACATCTGTGCTCTCCCTGCAGGCACCGCTGGGGCCAGCAAGCCCAGGATAAGCTGGTGTGTCCCTTCTGGGTGACGGTTAACTTCAGCTGCCCAGTGTCTTCAAGCAAGCTGCCGAAGCTCTCCTGTCGGCAGTCATGGCCCTCTCCTGTCAACCCACACCTGCCAAAAACTCCATGGATGGCTTCTGCCCCTTTCAGCTAGCAGGGAGCCCCTGCCAGGGGCTGGGTGTGAGGAGCTTGGCCACCACAGCAAGGCACAGTCAGGAAAACCGTCCTTAACAGGGAGTGAGTGTGGTGGAGAGCAGCAGGACAAGCAGGACATTGGTAAGTGGGAGCAGGACTGAGGTGACATCCTGTAGTGTCATGTGTGAAGCCACCTGGCCTGGGGGGGAAAGGTATTCTGGAGACTAGTAATTACATGAAGTCATAAACCTCCTTTAAACATACCTAGCAAATGAACACAGCGAAATTATTCTGCCCTGATTTCCAACTCTGTAAAATTGCTTCACTGGCAGACTTTGATTTGTCTGGGGAGGAGGGGATGGTACTGCGGCTCGGCCTGTTGCTGCTGCCTTGACTGGTTGAAGGTGCCAGTGCTTTGGGGAATGGCAGTTGCTGATGGGCAAAATGCGAGAGCTGGGGAGGAGCAGCGAGTGCCCAGAGCCTGGACTTGTCTGCTGGACCAGGCCCACTCCACCCTGCAGCTAGGAAGGCATGAAGCTTGGAATAATCCTCACCCCCTATGCATTCTTACCCCGGCTTTTTCACCTGATTTTGCTAACTCAGCAAAGGGATATTATGAGGAAGTATAGCCTCCCCAGGGAAAATATTTCTTGCTCATGAAAGGTTGGAAGCGTGGTGCCACGTCTTACCTGCCAGACAGCTCTTTGAGGCTTTGGAAAAGCAGGGCAGAGCCATCTGCTAAAATACCATTTGGCAAACTATGAGAGTGACTTTTATCTCACCCCAACGATCCTTTTCCTTTCATCTTCCAGCTCGATGCTGACCCAGACCCCAAGCCTTGGAATCCGACCCCCACAGCTTGAGTCTCACCCCTCAGCAGTTCCTACATGCACCAGGTGAAATGCAAAAGTGGTGCTTGGCTTGTGATGTCCCATGGGATCTAGGTTTATGGTAACAGGGCTGCAAATCACAGGGACATTGTCATATGTGTGAAACACACCCTCTCATATTCCAGAGGGAAAGGCAATTCACGCTTAATATAAGGTCTCTATTCCCTTTAACACCTGGAGGCTAATCTTGAATTTCAATAAGACTTTGATGAAACAAGTTAATGCTCCCATTAACAGCAATTCTCGGGCCAAATGTATTGGTTTTCTATAGGTGCTTAGGGCCAAATCCAGGCCTGTTCCCGTTCCAGCTATAAAAAGAGAAGTGCCGGTCCCACTTGCACACCTGAGGCCAAACTGTTTGAAAACGTTCAAGAAACTAAACCCTGTATTAAAGTAACAACTGTATTACAAACATTTATTTTCCTGTGAAATGGGTAAAGGGGCTTTTGGAAAACAAGCAGGGATAGCAAGAAAAGAGAAAATGATTGCAGAAAAGGCAACAGTCTGCAAGTACCAGCATGCACGTCAGCATGAGGAAATATGGGATTTTGAGATTGCAGATAGAGAGGGCTGAAGCCCTGCTGCAGTGGGCATTGCAACAGTGCCATTAATTACATGATAGCAATGTTATCGCTTCATTAATTCAGTATCAGGTGTGCAAGATCAGATATCAGAGGGGAGGGATAATCAGGGGAACCATGCCAATAGGGTCGAAAAATAGAGTGATTCCTTGCAGAGCAGCCAAACTCAGAGCTTAGGGCAGAGCAGCTACAAAACCGCACCTGTGAGGGACACGGGTCTTCATCACCCACGGGATCCAAGCCTTGATTTGAAAGTGCTGCTGTATGTTTTCCCTTTAGGATGTGGCAAGCTCTCAAATGTGGTTAGGAGGGTTTTACTCCCAGTACTCCCATTAAGAAGTTTTTCCAGAGTCTCTGCTCATGCTGAGTCTCCCCAGAACAGCTTCTGCTCATACCTAGAGTGGTCATACTGGTCAAGAGGTACCAAGTCCCTGTATCCTGGATGCCAGGGACATGAGAGAGTGGTGATGGAGCCAAGGTGTGAATTGACCTGTGAGAGTGACTCAAGCCCCGTGGTTTTTCCACTGTGTGAGCTCCCAGCGGTGTCCCGCTTCCTAACAAGTGTGAGTTATTGCTTCAGGTACCTAAACCAAACCCATCTATACTGTCATTTACTTCTTTCACTAGGAGAAAAGCAAGACTGGGCTCAGCAACATGGATCTAATCCTGGTGCATTAACAGGATCATGGGAAAAGCCCCAGAGCTTGTGCAGCTCGGCACTTTGCAACCCAAGATGAAGAGAGAGACCTCCAGAGAACCTGTTTGCATCTCCGTCCACAACGGGGTGAGAACAAGCCTTGGATATGGATTGGGACAGGAGATGCTGGTTTGCAGAGCCCTGCCTGGCTCTGTGAGCACAGCAATAACAGCCAAGGCATGCGCTGGTCCTTACTCAAGACAGGCATTTTCAGCAGTGAAAGGAGACTTCTGCAAGATGCACTCACTCGAAGGCCAGTGAGCCAGCTTTAGCCGAAACAAGATCCCACAGGGCCAGAGAGAGAAGAGAATACCCCAGAGGCTCTCCAGACCTGTATGGCAAGTTCCTAATAGCCAGACCTGTGTAGCAGAAGACGAAGCTGCGTGTCCTGACATTGCAGTGTCACGCCGGTGCTTTGGGGCAGGAAACAGCTGTTTGTCTAGTCTTTGCAGGGTGCCAGGAAAGGAACTGCCGTACTCCTGCACGGGACTGTCTGGGCAGGTGAGGGAGTGATGTGCCTGGGATGCCACAGGGTTACTGAGCCTGTGCGGAGGGCTGGGGTGCATGCCATGGCTCTGACACACTCTGAAAGTGAGTGCTTCTCACTTTCAGTTGAGCTTATCTCCACCGAGCGATGAAGCATCTGGGAGCCCTGGATATACAGCAGTGTCAGAGCTCCTGCTGCTTTGCCAGAGGGACTGATGAGGGTTTGGGTGTCATTGCCAGCATCCTGGATCAGTCATTTCAGGAAAGAAATGAGGATAGAAAGACAAGTCCCTGACTGATGACCCTCATGTAGCACAATACTGTTCTCCTATGAACAGCCAGAAGACAATAAATTTCAGGGTCACTGAGTCACTATAAATAGTTAGCACTTTGTTGCCAAACAATCACAAGCCACTGTGTATTATTAGGTACTTAAAGATACTGTTTACATTCTTTGCTCATACCCTTGGTGCTTATTTCTAATCAAAAGCATCCAACCCAAGCAGACCTGAGAGAGTGCGGCTGGCACAGAGCAACTGTCAGCAGCACATTGCTGCTGCTGGCACAAAACTACCCTGTTTGAGCCCCGGGCAGTGTTGGAAAGAAGATGTCGAAGAGGATGCTCCATTAGGAAGCCCTGCTGAGTTCGTGGTGCGGGAGTCTCGGGTAGGAGCTGGCTGGATTCCCAGCTAGTCTAAAACTCTGGCAAACTGACGCTGAAGTCAATATTGATATAATTATCTCAAGGCAGTCCAGTGAGATAAGGCCCATAAACCTTGCCGCGGGGAGGAAGCAATCTGAATATGGGGAACAAATGGATGGAGGAGAGAAGAGAAAGTGATCCAGGCTGCTAGGATCACATCTGAGATAGTGCCCTGAGCCCCGGCTCGGTCTGCAACATGCAGCGGGGATGGCTGGGGATCTCAGTCTGGTCTGATTTCTACAGTCCTCCCTTCAGGGCACTTCACAGGGATCCTGAGCCTGTGAGAATGCCCAGAGCATGAACAGAGCTCCCCTGGTGCTCCTGCAAGGGGTGAGAGCCAGCCAGCGCCAGCCAGCCTCTGCACCTGCGAGAAGGGGTGATGCCCATGTACGTGATGCTCCTGCCTGCTTTTGGGTACAAGGTCTGGCCCCGAGCAGAGTGCAGCTTTGGGGCTGTTGTCAGATGCTCAGGCAGCAGCCTTTTTTAGGAGGGTTTGCTCTTTTGTCTCCCCTTGATGGAGGGGAGATCACATGCCAGATCTGATGCAGGCAGCCATCAAGGCAGGTTTAGATCTCTAAACGGGAATCCCATATTAAGACAGAAACTGCAGAAGTGGTACCCTCTGCTTGCACAGACACTCTGCTGAGCTCCATGGACTGCTGAGACAGAGTCTGGCAAGAAGGAGATCAGTGCAGGGACAAAAAACTCTCTCTTTCTCTGCTGGGGAAGAGGTGCCCTGTGTTCACATATAGAGAGGAACAAGGGCGAATTTAATTACTGGAAAAGATCCTGGAGGGTTTGCTCTGCCCACGTCTCTCTGTTCCTCAGTATCACACTTGTTTGCGTCTGTGTGGAAACATGTATTGGAGTAGTTTTCCTCTCCTGGAGGAAAGCTGTGTCTGAGTCCTGCCCAGTGAGAATTCACCCTGACAAGCCCAGTGCCTCAAAGGTGGCGTAGCATGGAAACATGGGAGGTGGCTGTGGCTAGTAGGGACCTCAGTCCAGAACAGGGCACCTGTGTAAGATTTTCAGGAATAGCTACATAATTTAGAAATCTGTGCCACAAAGCAACCTAGGCAGCTAAGAGTTAACATTTTATGGGAATTAGAGGGTTTGGGGTTCTAGGAAAGGTAGTTATGCATCTGGCCACACCAACTGGTAGCTAGCAGTGTGCCGCGGAGAAGTTAGACACTTCTGGTGTGTTAAGGATCCTGAGCCACAGTCTGGGTCTGAATCAGGATCCTTGTGAAAATGGGGTCTCAGCCCCAAAGACACACTTGAAAAATGCTGCCTATCTACTAAATTAAAAGGTGAAATAAATTTATCTCCCTGTGTGGATTCTGATTAAAAGCATAACTTTCAGATTTCCTGATCTTTATGGAAATCAGCCCCTCTCCAGTGTGGCCAGTGACACTCCAAAGCTCAGGCATCTCCAGCTACATTTGAAATGCTGATGTGAGTGTAAGTGATTTCTGTACTTCCTTCCTCGTTATGCCTTGCTTTGCAGCTCTGAGCTCATCCGGCAGGGATGCAGTGCCAATAAACAGGCAAGAGCACAACACATCCAGTTGGATGCCAGTGGGAAGCAGGATTTGGTTTGGACTGGCATATCTTTATTTGTTAACTGTCTCAAAGAGAAGTGACTGTATACAGCCTGAGCTTCCCTCCTCTGAGACCCTGGCTGGGAAATTAGAGCTGGGGAGCTGTGGGACTTGGGTGAGAGAATTATTGTTATTATAGGCAATTTATTAAAGGCAGGAAATGCTTAAAAAAAAAAAAAAAACAAGAGGAAGAGACATTTCCATGAGAACCAGAACTTCTAGTGTTAGGCAGTAATTGCTAAAAGTTGTAAACAAGGCATTTGGAAGGTTGTAAACCCACATGCCTCACACCCCTGCTAGCCTGTAATTGCACTGAGGTAGAAGAACACGCTTGCAGAGACCGGTTACCTACCGAGTCCTCTGCAGACAGCTACGGATGCTTCTAGCCACGCTTAAGCCAGGAGGCTGCACTCAAGGGACTGGTGCTGGCTGGAGTCTGAATTAGAAAGGATCACAGGAGTTGAAATTGGCTTATGCATCAGCTTTCCCCTGCCCTGAGTTCCAGATTCCCAACCTGCCTGACACGGTTCATGCTAGTGCCGTCTCTCATTTTGCCACTCCTGTACATTTAGCTGGAATATATCAGCCCTGTGTGGGACTTACCCCGCTTGGGAGAGCTGCAGGACTGGTATAACAGGATCTCACAAATCTGGGCTAAGGAGCGCTGCCAGAGTTTTCTCACTGGGAACTCAGCCCCACACGTGCCAGAAGTACCCCTGACCCCAGCTCCCTTTGTGAGCAACTGGCTGTTGTAAGCAATAAAAGTCCCCTGATTTACCTGAAGCTCAGAAAGTGTTCCCCATACCAGCACCCTCCAACACCAGGAAGTTCAGAGGAATGAACAGGAGGAGAGAAAACAAGGGCGTCCCATCTCATCTCCCAAAAGCAGCTCCTAGGTGCCCGGAGCCAGCTGCCTTCGCGCCCCGGCCTGCCCTTCGGATGCGCCCGCACTCACGGTGTTGTAGTACTCCGCAATGACCGTCGAGTGCTCAAAGTTGCCTTCACACCAGTCGACTTCGGCGCTCTGGTAGGAAAATATGCTCGGCATTGTTGGGCCACCTTTGCAAAAGGGAGAGAAGGGGGTTAGTTTCGTATGTGGGGAGGGAGCGTGCTGCACACCCAAAGGGAGATGCGCTCTCCACCTGCCCCTTGCACACACGCGTGCTCACGTTGCACCAGCCTGCTGAAGCACAGCATCCTTACCCTGCTACGAAAGACTCATCCCCTTCCCAGGACGCATCATACTGCAGAATATTTCCTTCTCTCTCCTCACGATGCAGGAGTGACCAATCACCCTCGGAAATGTTCTTGAACCCTGAGCCTGGGAACGGTCACCACAGCCCCATCCGTGGCATTAACATCTCTCATTAGGGGTCATCGCTGCCACACGGTGCTTCCCCATTTCAGCCCTGTCCTTGTCACCCTCTCTTCTCCCTTCTCTTCACTTTCTTTGTGACTCAGATCTTTCTGCCAAGAGGACTTCCCTGTACTCTGTAGGCTGTGAGCTACTTTTTGGGAGTGGACAACTCTACAGGGTTTATTGCTCATTGGCTCTGTTCTCATTAGTTGTTTCTCAGCATCTTCCTGAGGGCTGGAGCTCACCTGACGTGAGCTTAGCCCTGGAGCACCAGCACAGACCCTGGGCACTGCCGGAGTCCTGGGAGCGTGGAGCAGACGCGCTGGGAGGTGTCTCTTCGCCAGCGGTGATTTCACTTTGAATACCCTCCCATGCAAACCCTGTCCTGGTATCCCAGCGAAAGGCACCTGGGCTTTACACCTCGAGTGGGCTTTCCACTGCCAGGTCCCCCAGCCTGGCCCCTGGCAGGGGCAGAAGCTGCAGTTACAAGTGGGATTCTAAAAAATACCTAACCTTTTGCCTGTTTTTCTTCCCCATGCTGAAGACTTTCCTATCCTCAGCCTGAGCATCGTTTCCCAGCCCTCTTTTATTCACTTGAAAAAGTAAAAGTTCTGATCAAGTTTCCTATTTGGCATGTTTGCTTTCACATCCTTGAGACTTTGGAGCTATTTTGGAAGGTGATAGGTAGGTGCCAACCTTAGAGGTGTTCGGAAGCCCCATCCAAACTCTAGCAGCTGGGTATTTGGTACACAAGAGCCACAGAAATTCCCTGGAGCTGAGTGGTTAAGTGCCTGGATGCAGTGTTAAACTAACCCATCCGGCTGTGCTTCTCTAGCTCTGCAGGATGAGCATATTCCGGGGTGACACCAAGCACTCCAGTAGCAACTCTGAGCTCCGAAGGCACTAGTAGTAAGGGCTGGAAAACAGCTTTCTTTTCTTTGAAAACCCATTCAGCTTTGAGTCTAGCGCAGGGAAGGACAGTTTATCTTAAAGCCACTCATCAGCTGATCATGTTCTTGTGGAGAAAC